>NC_028643.1:7487440-7491020 GCF_001406875.1 Solanum pennellii | reverse complement strand
TCTACATAAACATTATATATATATATATATATATATATATATAGATTTTATGTGATATAAGCGGGGTTTTGATAGATGAAAAAAAAGATTTTTAGATCACGATTTTTTTTTGTATATACAGTGTATCATATTTTCCTTTTTCTGACAATTCTTAAATTTTACTTCAAAAGTTTTAGGAGATATTAAATAATAATATTAAAGATATACAATTAATTCGCATAACTTAGAAACTACAAAAGTAGATATAAACCCCACATTGTTTATGCTTAAAACTTCAAAAACAGACAACGTTATCCCACATTATTTGTGTTAGAATTCAAAATCAGTCTTGCAAAATCTTTATGTAATTTGATTTTGTTATTCTTTATGTCAAAACAATCTCGAATGGAGAGACCTCTTTTTAAAACGAAGTATCATATTATATAAACAAGTAAATAGGACTAATTATTTAACTTAAAAAATACTCTTGAGTTATTTTTTAAAAACAGTGAAACCCTACCGCCACCCCCCAAAATCTTAATATATCCCCTTTTGAAAGTTCAAATATTTTTATGTACTTTTGGTAAACTGAATCAAACTAGAACAAGAGCTCCATTTATCTGATCAGTCGGCAATGAAGGTACATCTCAATCATTCTTATCAAATTTACATGTTTCTACTTTTCTTTCTCTCAAACCCCCGTTGTTGATTATATAACTTATCTGCTCTTGTCATTATTATTTTTAGGGTGGTTCATATTTAGAACAAGTTTCAAACCAAAAAGGTGAATTCATCATGAATGAAAGCACTGGAAGAGCAGAAATCAGTAAGGATGAATGTTTGCCACTTTCTGGTAAACCCTAGTTGGTATGATTCTCACTATGAGTACTGTCAAGCCCATCTACAGTTTGGTAACTCTCATTTTCTCCCTCCTATTTCTATATAAACTCCCTCTTTTTGTTAGTATTAATTCGCAAATTGTTCTTTGTAGTGCTGATTCTCATCCTTCACTAGAGGTTTTCTGGTGATACAAAATCGTCTTTGTTAAGACCTTCATAAACTAGTGTGGGTTTTTTACGGTGGATATGATTTAGTGGGACTATGGGTATTGGATGGAGAAATGATTTCCTATCCCTTGACAAACTTTATTAGTCAGAATTTAATTTTTATTAATATGTAAACATGCATAAAAATACTTAATTATGCTACAAAAGATATTTTAGTGAAAATAATGCATTTATTCAGTTGGAAAACCATATATGCACATAAGGACATAAGACAAGTCATAATAGCATTCTCATACGATTTTTCATAACATAATAGGACCATAACCTTAGCAACCCTAAAAGCATACTTGTGCAATGCGTAGTTGGCATCCCATAATACCAACTATACTAAGTATCCATTAAGAATCACCTTAGTTACACATATCAACTTTAGATCCCATAATAATCTACAATAATATATAAGTGAATAACCATGTTCATCACATATACATAAGGAGAGTCATATCTTAACAGCAACCCAATCAACGTATATCCTTCAAAGACTACTTGTGTAATGTAAAAAGTGAAGTCCCATACCCCCACTTCTACTAAGTAGATTTGTCAAGAAATTACAAGTATGGTTCAAGTCATATTCATTATCTTATTGCATAGGGAGAATTGCCTTAATATACATAGACCATGTGAGCTACATGGAATCCGGTGTAATATATCCCCACACCAAAAGAAGACGTCCTACTTGCCTAAGGTAGAACTAAACATGTATGGCTATAATATGGATCCACTAGCTAAGACCTATGCGGGCACATAGTTATTGGATAGGAAGATTGCTTCTTAAAACCCAGCGCATTGAACTAGCGGGAGAGTTTCTATCTCATTAAAGCATATGCAGAGGACACGACCCAAACTAGCGGGAATGTCTCTACCTCATTTGCTATATTGGCTTGGTGCTAAACATTATTCTCCAAATTAAACATAGTTAAGGTGAATTGTATTTTCATATGTGAAGGAGGACATTACCCTTCATTCAACCCTACTCATACATTGTACATGGATTCAACATGGTGAGAACTACCTTTCACCATAGAATCATCATATAATCATCAAAGACAATTAATATATAGTCATGTCTAATAGTAAAGGAAACTAGTCTTTCAACAATACCATATCTCACACCTTAGTCATTGGATTTTCACCATTCAAGTGGAACATAACTTCATACATAAATACATTAAAGTAATCACCTCCACGTTTCAAGTGGATCAAACAATTCATATATAAGAATCTTGGACATAGGATTACCTTCATACATTGCCTTCAAGTCCATTATTAAAGATTCAACACTTACAATTTACCCTTCAAGGGTCATAAATCATATCTTGAAATCACACTTAGAACTACTACTATAAGCATGGAATAAACAAGATTAAATACTAAATTAACATACATACTTTCCCACATATTCAAAATTCATAAATAAACCCATTATAATTTTTATAAAGGTGGGGGCATGGGAAAACACATGGGTTCAAGGGAAATTTAGCAATAAAAACCCTAATTAAACGTCAATTTCATTATAATATAGGATAATCAACATAAAGAAAACATTTTTGAGAAGAACCTAAGGTTAGAATCAAAACCCTAATTTTGAACCAATTCCCAATTTTGTAAATAGTAGAGGAAGGGCTTCATGGGGAAAGAAACCCCATGAATGAAAGTTCCGATACCTTGTTTGAAGCTTTACCTCGAAATTAGGATGAAAATCTCGGAGCTTGAACCCTATCCTTGAAGCTTTTGGTGTTCTTCAATGGAGGAAATTTGTAGAGAGAGAAATATTTGGGAGAATTGGGTTCGAGAGAATATTTTGGGTTTTTGAGTTTGAGTCTTTTAAATGGATGTAAAAGACTTAAAAACCTATTTATATATTACCCCTAAACTACCCAAAACTGACCCACATTAATTGGACTTAAAAGTAAAAGACTAAACTGACCTTCATTAAGAACCCGTCCAGGTTAACGAGCCACACCTCACGAGCCGTAAGGAGCACCACGACTTATGGTGCTTGTCATGAGGATTGAGGCAGTATCCTCTTCAAGCTTTCCAATTCCTAACAAAACTAAGTCAATTTCACGATCCCCCCTTTCCCTCGTCAAATGCACTAAGACCCGTTATGGTGCCCGTGGTGCTTTGGGTAGTAGCTTCCCTAAATGCCCCATTTCCTACAAAAACTAAGTGAGTCTCACGCCCCACCTCACGAGTAGTGGAGTGGAACACGACCCGTGGTCCCCTCCTGGGAGTTGGGGCAGTGTCTAGGACACTTGGGGCTCCTCTCTCTCGGCAAAGACAACTCCACAAAGCCTTCCAATGACCATGGTTTTGACCACGAGTCGTGGAGACTTTAGTCAGTAGCTCCAAGTTTGGGGGTAGCCTTGGCTTGCCCCTTTTTCTTGGTGCTCCTTTATTAGGCCTTGACTCCTTAACCCCCTAAATGGATAGATGATCTACTTACGTAGTGGAAATTATTTTTATTAAATTTAATCTTACGTTTAGGCTCTTGTTCAACCTAGCATTTTCCGGAGTGTTACAGAATACTGGGG
>NC_028643.1:7424848-7487052 GCF_001406875.1 Solanum pennellii | reverse complement strand
TATATATATATATATATATATATAAGGTTAGAGCTAGAAACTTTAGGTTTTCCGGATTCTTGACTTTTATTTTGCTAAATTTCTTTGAATGTTTGACAGTACTTACCCAAGAAAATGAATAAAGAACTTTCTTTTGCTATAGCCCCTGCATTCCTTACTTGTGGTGGAAAGAAGTGTAACTTGTATTATGGTGGAGCCAAAACTAAATACAACTATAGTACTGGATGAAACTTTTTTGCGGATTATAACAATCTAAAAGAGGGGATGGACTTGTGTTTGAACTCTCAGAGTGCAACTCTGACAAAATCGATTCAAAGTTCATTTTTTCCATATGAAATTGTTTCTAAAGATGTGGAGGGTATAAACACTGACAAACCAATAATAATTGATTAATTTTTTTTATCATTTCTAGTAGAAATTTATATTTTTAGGAAAAAAATCTTTATCAATTCCAGTAGTTTCAATTTCAAAAAATAAAAATTTTTGAATTCCAATTGTTTCTTGTATGATGTATGCCTCTTTTTATAAATACTGCTTTTTGGGTTATTTGGCTTAATAATGTTGATAATATTTATAAAATATGTATTACATTATTACTCAACACATGTGCAGAGATAGTAATATATTAAATGCTAATATTCAATGCAATTAATTTTGAAATTTCTATTTTTAAAAACTTGTCTAAAATATCCACTTTACATTAACTAATTCAAATGTCAAATTTTAAGAAAGATTTGAAACTGAAACTGAATAAATATGCCTAAGCAAGTGTCTATGTAAAAATTGACATCCTCACTATAGACTGATGTGAATTTTATGCTTATATGTTTTTATCACATTTAGACATTGGATCATATCGTCATTTAATTTCTTAAATATCCTCACATTAGACTTGTTTTTTCTTGTCTTCAACTAGTAGGAAGTTTATCCATGTAAATATTGAAAATTCAATTTAAAAAATTAAAAATTGTAAAGTTAACAATTTATAGCAATTTAAGAGAGGAGTGAAGAAGGGGCTAATTATATATTTTTAAAATGTAATTGGGTGATTAAGAATGCGGTGAGGGTTTGTTTCTAATTTTTTAAAAAAGGAAAATAATGGCAAAATTTTTAAATATGATCGATTGAGCTTTTCAGAATGTTATCCCAACGGTGGAACAAATTGAAAATCATTTTTTTTAAAAAAATTGACAGTTAAATTAATTTGTCTAATCATTTATAAGTTATAACTTAATCTGGCACTATGAAATTTGATTGGTGCAGACTATTGATAGTCTTACTCAATCCATGTGGATCCTTAGTAAGCTATGAACTATTTGTTGTTGGGTTCTAACGGCCTGAACAAGAAATGAAGGGTTGTATCTTTGCCAAAAGGCTGTAACCTTTATGAGAAGTTGTGTATTTTCTAAAAGGTTGTGACCGTTTGAAAGGTTGTGCCTTTTCCAAAGCGTTGTGACCTTTCTGAAAGGTTGTCTTCATTCCAAAGAGTTGCTTTACCCTTTCTTGGCTATAAATAGATACAATTTTTCTCAATTTTCTACATTGAACTCTTCCTTTATTTTGCATACATGTCTTACAAAAAATTGATCGATCGTTTCTATGAGTGTAATTCATTGATGTTATTTTGAGTTTGTTGAAATTATCAAAGTTTGAGGTACCGCTACGTCTTTAACGGTTAATCTGTTTTACCTTGGGAGGAATTCATCTGCAACCTCGGATACTTGAGTGGATTAAATTTCTTAAGGACACACAATAGGTTTTGTGGACTCAGATAGTTCTTATGTTTTTCTTTTCATCCTTTATTGTTTCTGGTTTGATAATCTAAATACAGGAGATAACAAGCTTAAGAAATTTAATATTGATGATATTTTCTTTGGTAAGCAAATACTTCTATTTTCTGTGTTCTTTTAGTCGGAAAGAAGATGAAGAAAAAGAAAGATATTTTATCATATGGTAAAAGATATTTGAGATGAATTAGTACTACTTTAATATGTACGAGTAGATTTTCTCTAATAGTTTTTCTTTGATGGGTAAGATTAATCTTATTTTCTTCCCAAGTGCATTCAGTATTGCACCCCTTCAGTTTTCTTTTCAATGAGAAAATTACTTTGTGTATAAAGTCTAAAATGAGCACTTAAATGAACATATGTTGTATCATAACAATATTTGAACATGAGTTTAGTTTCTCGTTGAAATCCAATGTCCTTTAAGGAAAGTTGAAATATGATGAAAACTAGGAAAGAAAGAAATAATTTGCAAGAAAGTGACATGCATAAAATCATTACTGACAGACAGAATATGATTCAATGAGAGGAAAAAACAGGTTTGATTTTTGTTTCCCTTGACTATTATTTTTTCTATCCTTTATAAGTTATAAGATTTATTTCATAAATGTTAGGATAGATTGTCATTATGTGATGATCTTCGTATGTATCTTTATTATTATTAATATGTATTCAGTTTAGAGGAGATAATTTTTTTTGTAGTTTTCTACTACATGTTAAATTTGATTGTGTCTTATTTTTGGAGACTAAAATCTTCTGTTTTTTACTCCGTTGGTATGAAGAATATAAGAACTTCATGAAGAAATCAAATTGTGCATTAGTTCGAAGAATATAGAATCTTCACCAATTTGCTAAATACATTGTTTGAATGAGTATTCTCACCTGAAGAGTATAAAATCTTCATCAGAAATATTAAGGCTAAAGGATTCAAAAAAGATAAAATCTTCTTCATTAGCTAGAAACAATGTTGTATTTGAGGTTTATGGGGATTAAAACCTTTTTGGTTTACTACTCTGTCTGAATATGAAACTGATTAGAAGAATATAAAAACTTCATCAAAATTCGAGGTTCATTCAGTTAACGATTAGAAAAATATAAAAATTTCATCGTTAAACTAGAAACAAGTTGTATAAATATTGAATCTTTATTGTAAGTATTCTAAATCCTAAGTGGTTTGTCTTACTGGACAGAAAGGAAAAAAAAACTATTGAAAGAAAATTAGTGAGTTTTGAGTGTCTAATGTGTGTCTCTATGGATTAAATCTCCAAAAAAAATGTTTATTGTTGCCAATGTATATTTGATGGTATACAATTTGAAAACATGAAAAAATATGTAAAAAATAATTTCAAATGCTTGAAAAATATTTTTGAGAACATACTTCAAATGTGGGGTTCTTTTTACTAATGATAAAAGCAAAATTAGACTTACTATCTAATTAAAATTTGGAAGAACAAGATATGAAATTTAATGACATTCTTGTATTATGTTAGACCCACAAAATTCTTGGAGTATATTGATATTGTGGTCGTTGAGTCTCTCTTTACTAGTATATATGATATGACTAGTATAAAACCACAAAATTATACTACTCGTTCGAAATAATTGTATTCTTTGATAAAAAAAGTGTCACTTAAAATATTGTGATTTTTCATGAAAAGATATGTCTATTAAAACAAATAATTTGTATAGACATGAACATTGGTGCAAAGTGATCTTTTATGTTTGTGTTGTAAAACTAAAATTTGGATCATATTGCCCTTATTAGACCTATAAGACTATGGTCATGGATAATTTCTTTAACAAATTGAATGTTATGGAAAGGACATTTGACAAGATGTTGAGTTTGAAACAATGTCTGTATTTGACAAAATTATAAAAAGTAAAGAATAAAATATTTGTAAGAAAAATTTACCTCACGGAAGGTCTTTGTAAATTCAGTATTTCTGTCTGTTCTTACTTCCTGGAATCAAACTGTGTTTGAATTGAACACTTGAGACATGTCAATTACAAAAAATCTTGCAAAAACTGTTCAACTTAGAAGTTTTCCTAACTTCTTGTGCAATAAATCAAAATGTCAAGTGTGTGTTGTTGAAAGGAATTCTAATCCCTTATAATTGATTAACACTGACATTTAACATCATCTCGTGGTTGGAAAAAATGCTTTATAGATTTTATGGAAAATGTAATGTTATGTCTATTTATTGAATGATAAGGATGAAACAATAGAAACATATAGGCAATATAAAAGTGTCACGACCCAGACTGTCGTAATTGGCACCCATACTAACTATTCGGTGGGAGAACTGTTACTACCATCCAACCAGGCATTTAACTTACAGAACAAAGTTAAATAACTAAGTTAGTTCCATTACTCAATCAAGATCTAATGACTAACTAACAATGCGAAAGATAAACCTAAAATCTGAAAGTCAATGTACCAAAGCTAGAAACGACAATTAAGTCTAATAAATAATTCTATGGAACTATTTAAAATAAAAGTCTAAGTCTAGAAAGATTGGACATAGACAAGGAGAATTCCATGGAAGCCCGAACGAAGTGACTCACCCTTGAACTCGAAGAGATCACTGATCTCCTAAGCGAGGGCTGTCAACAGTCACAGAAAGATGTTTGTACTCAACAAAAATAAGAACAAGTGCAGGGTCAGAACACAATCACCGTGTATTGGTAAGATCACACAACTATCCCACTAGTGTAACATAACAAGTCAAGCACCATTATAATATAATGTATATATCAACATATTATCATAAGGAGTCAACAATGCATTTCACATGCTTAATCACATAGTTGGTCCTCTCAAGGAATCCAAACTGTTAGCATACCGGAACGTGGCAATTCGATCCAAAGTTAGCATGTCGGCACGTGACAATCTGATCCAAAAGTTAGATGCCGGAATGTGGCAATCCGATCCTAATAAGACATCACAATAATACATCAAGATAACACATTTAAGTCATGATTTATTTCAACTCTATGATCAATATTTCAACAAGCACACATATACAAGTATTACAAGTATATATCACACGATCATTCAATCACAACCATCACCTACCCTGAAAAAGCTTGGAACCCTAAGAAACTTTATCCTTCCTTTTCCGGATTCGTTCCGCTTGTTCCTTGTCTTCAAACAATCAACAATATATAACAATCAATAAATAAATCACTAATATCTTGAAATTCTAACAAATTCATGAACCCTAGGTCAAACTCATGAACCCAACTAGAAAAACCAGGGTTGTTTCCATCATGAATTCTATCAAGAAACCCTTCCCCGTCAATTATGACATTCTAAAACATTCTACGGAATGAAAAAAAAAAACGGAGAGTGAAAAGCTTATCTTTAGCCTTAAGAATGATGGAAAATGAGTTGAAATGCCCAAGGTTCTTTTCTTATCTCTAAAAGTCATAAAGTGCCAAGTAAGGTTGACTAGGGGTTTTGTTTACGAATTAAAAACCCGTCATCCCGCTGCAGCGGCACCCACCCCCTTACAACGGCATTGCTGCAGCGGCACCAATCCCACAGCAGGGGCACTATTTGAACCAGTGATCTCCGTCTTGAAAAATCCCAAAAATCCTATAAATCAATCTCCTCCTCGTCCGCTATAGCGGCATCCATCCTGCTATAGCGGTGTCGCTGCAATGAAAATAATCCCGCTGCAGCGGCTCAAAGTGAGGCAGTGAGCTCCTAAGGGATTTTCAATTGCCCCCTTTCACAACATACTCTTAACCCGCTAGGCTATGAAAATACCCTTAACGCTATGATCGATTCCCCGAGATCTATTTATCAAAATTCAATAATATAAAGTTGTACGAATTCCTTCACGATTTATTTAACCGATTATGTTATCAAATTCCTATTTACTCAACCTGATTGCTACCAGATTTACCTACACCTTGATGACTCCGATTTCCTTCAAATCTCGACAAGGTTGGGAAAATCCTAATGCTATGAAAAAAATTTTTGGCCCCGATTTCCTGGTTGGTATTTTTATAATGACGAAGCCATTCGTTACAATATATACTAATTTACCCATCACTTGTCTTGGAGTGATCAAATTAGAAAGGTAGGCTTAAATGGGAACAAGGTAGTACATGATTCGACGAACAATTGGGGATACTTGTCTCACATATCCTTTTCGGTCTCCAGAGTAGCTTCCTTAACTGTACGATGTTTTTATTGAACCTTCACAAACTTAATCTCCTTGTTCCTCAACTTATGAACATCACAATCAAGAATAACAATTTGTTCCTCATCATATTAGATATATTCTAGCACTATTTAGTCCACTTAATGATATAGTGACCGTCACCATTATATCTCCTCAACATAGACACGTGAAATATGAGATGTACACCGGATAAGTTAGGATGTAGCACCAATCTATAAGCCACTGGTCCTACACGTTCAAGAATCTCAAAGGGGACAATATAGCGCAGACTCAACTTACTCTCCTTACCAAATATCATCACCCTTTTCATGGGTGATACCTTGAGAAGGACATTCTTGTCCATTTGAAATTCCATATTTCTTACCTTGTGATCTGCATACTTCTTTTGTCCACTGTTCGCGGCTAGAAGTTTAGTTTGAATGCTTCTCACCTTTTCTTAAATATCTTTCACTAAGTCAACCCCCAAAGGTCACATATCCGGACTCGAACCAAACTATGAGTGATCTACATCCTCTCCCATATAATGCTTCATATGGTACCATATTGATGCTTGAGTGAAACTGTTATTGTAAGAGAATTCACATGGTGGTAAAAACATATCACAATGCCCTCCAAAGTTAATCACACAAGCTCTCAACATACCCTATTACAGTTGAATACTCGTCTCTGATTGTCCATCCGCCTGGGGATGAAAGGTTGTACTAAAAGTGAGTTGCGTTCCCAATTTATCATGCAACTTCCTCCAAAACCCGCTGAGATGATGGAAAGGGGCACTTCATGCTACCTCACTATCTCTTTTATATAAATCTTAGGCAATTGTTCAGCATTTTAATCTGTCCTTACCGGAATAAAGTGGGCTGATTTAGTCAATCTATCAACCACAACCCAATAGCTATCCTTTTCCACTTCCATTCCGGAATCGACATTCTCCGGAGTAAACCCGCGGTCCTTTAATCCTTATATTTTACTTGTTCAGAATTCTGACACTTAGCCACGAACTCCACGAATCCCTCATCATACCCGACCACCAAGAGATTTGCTTCAGATCTCTATACATCTTGGTTACACCCAGATAAATAGATTGGAACGAGCCATAAACTTCTGCCAACTACCTTGGAATCAAATCCTCCACTCTTGGAACACCTATTCTACCTTTGTTGCTGAGTACACCATCCACATGCAGAGTGGTTCCTTGAGACTTACTTATCCCAATCTTTGATCTAAGCTCCTCTAAATCTCCATCTTCAAATTACTTGGCCTTGATTTCCTCCATGAACATGGACTTAGCTTCAATGTTAGATAATAACCCACCTCTTTCGGAAATTCCCAACTATACAGACTGAGACTCTAAGGTCTGAATTTCCTTAGACAAAAGGCGCTTGGTTGCACTTAAGTAAGCTAAGCTACCCATACTTACCGCTTTCCGACTCAAAGCGTCTGCCATAATATTTGAGTAAATACATGCTGAAAAGTACGATGATCAGTAAATACCTCACATTTAACGCCATAAAGATAATTTCTCCAGATCTTAAGAGCAAATACCACCGCCGCCAACTCCAGATCATGCATGGGATAATTTCTATAGTGCACCTTTAATTGACGTGAGGCATAAGTTTTAACATTCTTATCCTGAATCAACACAACATCCAACCAGAATGTGAAACATCACAATAAAAAATGAAATACTTACCCTCAATTGGTATTGCTAGGATAGGCGCGGTGGTAAAAGGACTCTTAAACTTTTAGAACCTCTCCTCACATTTTCAGTCCATTTAAACGGTACCTCCTTTTTGGTCAGATTAGTCAAGTGAGTAGCAATTGAAGCAAAATTCTTAACAAAACGATGATAGTAACTTGTAAGTCCCACAAAGATCCTAACTTCCATCATCGAACTAGGTCGTACCCGATTCTCGACCGCTTTAAACTTTTGTTGATCTGCCCTTACCTTTTCTTTCGATACCATATTTCCCACAGGTGCAACCAACTTCAACCAAAATTCACACTTGGAAACTTTTGCATATAACTTTTGTTTCCCAAGAACACCCAAAACAGCACGGACATGGTTAGCATGCTCCTCTTTGTTTCTTAAATACGCCAAAATACCATAAATAAGAACGATCATGAAGAAATCAAGGAAAGGCTTTAACACCTTATTCATCAAGCTCATGAAAGCTGCAAGCGTATTGGTCAACCCAAAAGACATAACCAATAATTCATAGTGCCCATAACGAGTCCTAAACGTCGTCTTGGGTATATCTTCTGGCCTAATTTTCAATTGATGATACCCTGATCTTAAATCAATCTTAGAGAAGACTACTGCACTTAGCAATTGATCCAAATAAATAATCTATTCTAGGCAAGGGGTACTTATTCTGAATAGTGACCTTATTCAACTGTCAGTAATCTATGCACATCCTCATGCTTCCATATTTCTTATTAACAAATAAAACCAGAGCATCTCATGGGGAAGAACTAGAATGAATAAAACCCTTATCAAAGAGATCTTGGATTTGAGCCTTAAGCTCTCTCAATTCTGTTGGAGCCATGTGATATGGAGGAATTTAAATGGGGCGCATACCAGGCTCTAAGTCAATAAAAAAATCTGTCTCTATCCGGAGGCATGCCTGACAAATCATTTAGGATTAGTTCATTTAAATAAGACACCATAGGAATAGACCCAATGGATGGAGCTTTAGTCTCAACATCCCTAACATGATCCAAATAAGCTAAACAACCTTGGTCTACGAGTTTACTAGCATATATGGAGGATATAATCTTTGCTTGCTTAAGCTTGTACACCCCTTCCCACTCTAATTTTTCCCTTCCCAGAATTTCTAGAGTCACAGACTTAGTATTACAATTAAACACATCATAATAGGGAGACAACCAAATCATGCCTAAGACAATATCAAAATCAGCCATGTCAAAAATCACCCAATTACCCCAAGTCTGGAATTCCATAAACAAGATAGGGCAAGCACGATAGACATTGGTGACTATGACTGACTCTCCCACCAGGGTAGAAACACGTATAGAGGCATCAAGAACATCACATTACATCTCAAAATCAAAGGTAAAACTCATAAACACATAAGACTAGGTAGAACCCAGATTAAACAACACATTAGCCATCCGTCAAAGACAATAATAGTACCTGTGATCACTGCATCGGATGCCTCTGCCTCATTTTTGCCCAGAAAGGCATAACATTGTGTTCTATCATCCACACGAGCCACGTCCTTGCCTGGTTGAGCGTTACGTCTACCTCCGTTACCATTTCCTCTACCCCCATGATCTCACTGATTTTCTCCTTGCCCAACTTGTGGATGTCCTCTACCATTATTACCATTCCCCGCGGGCATAATTGCTCGAGAAGGCTGTTGTACGGACTCAAACAATCGCGGTTGTGGGAAATCTTTCATTATATGTCCAAGTTCCCCACAATTAAAGCAAGTGATGCCACCAGATGGTCTATTACCCAGCACATGCACAATACTCTGACTAGATGGAAAATAGTTAGATAGAGTCCGTGAATAGTTACCCATAGAGGCGGGCATGGCAAACTGAATTGTCTTGGCCGCAAGGGTAGGTCGGCCGAATTCTCTAGCGTAGGAGCCTTGAAAATTTCCAGAATTCTTGGCCCTCTTAGGCAACGCCTTAGCTTGACAGTCTCGCTTCACCCCCTTCACTTTCTTGACATAATGAATCACCTTATTGAAACTCTTCCTGCAAAAGTCATATGGACAGATAACACTTGTAGCTCAGAATCCAAACCTTTAACAAATAACTGTATCCTCTCATCTTCGGTGGTAGCCGATTGTGTAGCGTATCGAGATAAGCTAGGGAACATGGCCTCATAAGCAACTAAATACTACCCTGCTCGAAGGCCATGAACTCATCCTTCTTGTGATCTCTCAAAGTCTTGGGCACATACTTCTCTAAAAACAATGCATGAAACTGTGTCCAAGTTAGTGGAGGTAATGTAGTGAATTTATATTCCATATAAGCTCTCCACCATTGTTTGGACTCACCTTGAAGTTGAAAAGACATGAATTCATCCCCATGTTTGGTGTACAATACCCAATTTATGAAACATCTCATAAACAACCAAGATGAACTCATAAGCATCTTCAGTGTCAAAACCAAGAAATACAGAAGGCTTAAGGTTTTGAAACTTCTTTAACATATCGTGCTCATTATTGGACATCCCATACCCTAACAAAGGATGAAGAAAGGAATCATTACCTACCACTTTCACCGTCATGGGCACCGTCTTAGCTACCTTAGGATTCACAGGGACTTGGGTAAATGGAATCATCCCAGGACCAGCCAACCCTTTAAAAAATGCCATGATCCGCTGAGCTAACACTGGATCAATATTAGAGGGATCCCTGCAGCCTCAACCTGCACTCTTTTCATTTTTAACCTCCTAAACATTTTCAAACTCCACTTTCTCTTCTATCTTCTCATTGTGTACATGTGGGTTCTAACTTACCGGAACATTGTTAATCAACACCTCCTCTATAGCAGGCGCCACCTCCAATGACCTCTTTTCTTATCTCTTCCTCTACCTCTGCCTCGACAATGAACACTCGCTCTGGGTTTTTCATTTGGAGCATTACCAAAAGATACGGTCTTAATGCCGTTATATGTAGTATTAATCATTTGCAGATAAAAAAAATGAAATTAGATACCAATTTGAATCGACACATAAAAATTGGAATCAAGTTATAGCACGAAGGAGACAGGAGAAAAGTAAAGGCATCCCTGTACGATTCTGAGAGACTCTATTATACTCATTTCGGTACATCAAGATCAACGAACCTGGGATTTGTTACTAACTTTTTCACGACCCAGATTGTCGTGATTGGCACCCACACTAACTACTCGGTGGGAGAACCGTTACTACCATCCAACAAAAGCAAGAAATCTAAAACTAAGACATTTAAGTTACGAAAGCAAGTTAAATAACTAAGTTAAGTTCCATTACTAAATGAAGATCTAACAACTAACTAACAACACGAAAGATAAACCTAGAATCTGAAAGTCAATGTACCAAAACTAGAAATGACAACCAAGTCTAGCAAAGAATTCTATTGAACCATTTAACACAAGTCTTAGTACAGAAAGGTTGGACATAGGCAAGGAGAATTTTATGGCAGCCCGAACCAAGTGGCTCACCCTTGAACTTGAAGAGATCACTGATCTTCTAAGTGAGATCTGTCAACAGTAGCGTGGAGATTCCCTGTACTCAACAAAAATAGGAACAGGTGCAAGATCGGTACACAACCATCATAAAAAGGTAGGATCACACGGCTATCCGACTAGTATTACATAACAAGTCAAGCAACATTATAATATCAAGCATATACTTATCAAAATATTCAATCTCATCATAAGGAGTTAACAACACATTTCACTTGTTTAATCACACAATTGGTCCTCTCACGGAACCCAAACCCCAACTGTTAGCATGCCAAAACATAGCAATCTTATCCAAATTTAGCATACTAGCATGTAGAAATCCGATCCAAAAGTTAGCATGGCGGAATGTGGCAATCTGATCCAAATTACACATCACAATAATACATAAAGATCACACATTTAAGTCATGATTTATTTTAACCTTTATGATCAAGATTGAAACATGCACACATATACGTGTATTACAATGACGAGAGAACAAGTATATATCACATGATCATAGAATCACAACCATGACCTACCTCTAAAGAAGCTTGGAACCCTAAGAAACTTGATCCTTCCCTTTCCAGATTCGTTCGACTTGTTCTTCATCTAGAAACAATCAATAATATACGATAATCAATAAATAAATTACTAATTTCCTGGAATTCTAACAAATTTATGAACCCTAGGTCAAACTCGTGACCCTACTACTAGCCAAACTAGGGTTTTTTCCACCATGAATTCTATCAAGAAACCCTTTCCCATCAATTATGATCCATTTTAAAATGTTCTACGGATTGAAAAACAAAAACGAGGAGTGAAAAGTTTACCTTTAGACTTAAGAATGTTGGAAAACGAGTTGAAATCAACAAAGGGTCGTTTCTTAGCTCAAAAATTCGAAAAATGTCAAATAAGGTCGACTAAGGGTATTATTTACAAATAAAAAACCCGTCATCCCAGTAGAGCGGTGCCCATCCCACTAGAGTGGCACAAATCCCCCTGCATTGATACTTTGAACCAGTGAGCTTCGTCTTGAAAAAATCACAAAAATCCTATCAATCAATCTCCCCCTCGTCCGCTACAACATCACTCATCCTGTTGTAGCGGCACGAAGCAAGGCAGTGAGCTCCTAAGGGATTTTTCATTTACCCATTTCACAACATACTGTTAATCCACTACGCTTTAAAAATACCCATATGCTTTGATCGATTCTCAAAGATATATTTATATAAATTCAATTCCGTAAAATCGTACAAGTTCCTTAACGAGTTATCTAACCGATTATATAATCAAATTCTTATTTACTCCACCCGATTGATACCAGATTTTCCTACACCTTTATGACTCCTATTTCCTCTAAATCTGGACAAGGTTGCGAAAATCCTAATACTATAAAAAAAAATTTTGCGGCCTAGATTTTTTCTCATTGGCATTTCTACAACAACGAAAGCCGTTCATTACAAAAACTAAAGTTGAAAATCAGTTGGATAAAATGATTGTCATGATTAGAAGTGGTAGATGGGGAGAATATGAATGTTCTTTTGCAAAAGTATATTTGGATAATGAAACCATTCATTAAATTACTGCACATACTCATTTCAATCTAATGAAAGTGTTGACAAGCAAAAAAACCAAACTTTGCAGGAAATGATGATGTCCTACGTATAAGTTCAAGTTGACCACAAAACTTGAGGGGAGATGCTATCATTATAGCAAAAGAGAACAACAAAATATTTTTATGTTTGGAAAGAGAGAAACAAAAGTTTTGTTTGTTAATAAATGGAACAACAAATAGAAAACTTTTATTTGTTAATAAAGGGAGAAACAAAAAGTTTTGTTTGTTCAGACTTTGTTGTATCCTGATAGAAAATTGTTTGTCGTCCCTTAAAGTATAAACAAGCAATAACTCTTGAAAGATAGTGATATAACAATTTACAATACAGTTTATTCCATATGAGTAATGGATAGAGGGAACTATTCCCAAATGGGTCAAAATAGGACATAAGAATGTGGATTGTATGTTCATTAGATATGCTACAAATAGTAAAACATGTTGATTTATGGTTCATAAGTCTGAACCTCGGATAGTCAAGTAAAGAGTCTAAACAACCTTGGAAAGAACCAAAGGAGAATGTACTTAATAAAGAGATTTAGAGGCGTAGTAAATATCAATGGAAAAATTACTTCCTCCGAGTTTTATTTTGTAGTATTTCTTCTTGAAAATGAGTCCATATAGTCGAAGAAGATATGTCTTTTATGGACTCATCATTTTCGGAAAGAGACTGTCAATAGTAAGATAGATTGAGTCTTGAGTAACCATAATTTAGATTTGGTTGATCTACCTCCAGGTTTTAAACTTTTAGATTCAAAGTGGATCTACAAAAGGAAAAGCATTGACAAATACAAAACAAGACTTATTGTCATAAGCTTTACATAATAACAAATACTTGATTATTTTCACATATAATAGCCTCTAAATAGGATTACATCAATTTAGATGTTAATTGCGTTAGTTGCGAATTTGTCAAAATGGATCTGAAAACATTTTTTGGAGGAAGAAATTTATATGGAACAACCCGAGGGATTTGTCGTTCCTTGTAAAACAAATGTGTGTAAACTTGTTTAGTTACTTTATGGACTAAAAACAACCACCCAAATAATGACGTGCAAGTTTTTGTATTATATTATTATACATACATGTTCAACGCACGTGCAGAAAATTAGTATTATATAAAATGCTCAAAATTTCATGATGTTCAATACAATTTATTATGAAAATTCTTATTTTTGAAAACTTGCAATTTAATATTTCCATTTTACAACAAATAAACAATTTAAATCTCAAACATTAAACAAAAATCTAATGAAGATCAACTTTTTTCTCAAACTGGATAGACCCCCCGATTTTTGTGTTAATAATTCCTAAAGCAGACAAAGAGACCCCACATTATCAATGTTAGAGAATCTAGAAGCAGAAAAGAGAACTCATATTATTTGTGTTAAAAACCTTAAAAGCAAGCAAAGATCCACATTATTTGTTTTAAAAACCTCACATTCTTTGCATTAATAAATTTGACAGACCCTAAATTATTACTATTCAAAACTCCAGAAGCATACAAAGAAAATCCATGGTACATGTGTTAAAACTCGAACAGTGTGTAAGAAGACATGTTATTTGTGTTAAAAACTTTGAAAGCAAACATGAACCCCACGTTATTTGTGCTAAAAAGTTTGAAAGTGAATAAAGAGACCCCTTATTTTTAAGGCAAATTTTGTGTTTTATTCAAAAACCTAAAATAAATCACACATCCTTACAATTGCGTGAGCATGTCCTAACCCACACTTATCCCAACATTTAAAAAGAAAAATATAGAAAAGGAAAATAATAAAGCATGATAGGCCCACTCGGTAGGCCTATAAATCTAACTACGATAGGGTTTTCTAATTAAGGACTCAACATTTTCCCTTACTGCCTTCTCGGATTTCCTAATTAATAGACCCCATATTGTTTTTTTTAATAATCTCAAAAGTAGACAAAGAAATAATTACTTTGGCTAGGCTCAAAAGGCAGTCATGTAATTTGATTTGTAGTTCTTTAAGCCAAAATAATTGCGTGATAGTATTAATATGGCCACCTCTTTTTATAATTATATTATATATAATAGTAAATAGGAGTATTTTTTTAACCAAAAAAAATAGTTTGAGTTACTTTTTAAAAGACTAGAACCCTACACATGCTCCTAAACCCCCAAACTATCCATGTTTTGGTAGTTCATGGATTTTTGGGTGTTCTCTATAAACTGAATCAAATTGGAACTAAAACATTATTTTATTAAGGGTATTAGAGTAACACATTCATCCTCATAGATTGAGATGAAATTCAATCATTTTGACCTCAACAAACAAGTAATCATATGGAAATCCACATTGACCATTCACTAAAACTTATACTTTATTTCTTCATGCATATAAAATTATTTTCTAAATATATAGTGATTTATTTAATAATATTGATATTATTTATAAAAACATGTGTATTTTATTATTATCCATGCAAGTACAATGTCCGTGCAGATAAAATAAAACTATATTGAATGCTTAAATGTCAAGATATTCAATACAATTAAGTTTACGAGTTCTATTATTTAATTTTTTTTTGCAAATATTAAGTTTAAAAAGATTTGCAAAATCTTAAGTTTCCATTTTGTAGCAACTAAACAAGAGAAAATTAAAATTAAAATTTTAAGAAAGATTTGCATCTGAGTGTCTATAGCTATGCAAACAAAAAGATAAATTTCTACTTGTATGTTTCACTATAAGCAAAGTAGACATTGAATCATATCTTCCGATAGTAGCTTACAATATCGTCACACCAGACTTATTTTCCTCATCTTCGAGGTAGAGAAGGATTATGTATGTAAATGTTGAAAGTTTAACATAATAAAACTAAAAGTTAATAGAGTTAATGATTGATAGCAATTTAATACACAAATGGGAAGAAGTAAAGAAGCGGGAAGTTATTTGTAGATATCTAAACGGTAATTGGATGATTAGGGCTGTAGTGGGGTTATTTTCTAATTAAAAAGGGAAAATAAAGGCCTAAATTTAAAAACATTATCGATTTATCCTTTTGGAAAATCGACCATTGAACAAAAAAAACTGAAAATTGAATTTCCAAAAAAATTAAACTAACAGCTAGTTGAATCAATTTGGGTATCAATTATAAACCGATGTGACCGTAACACCTCAACAATTTCTATGCTCAGACTTGAATTATTCTATAACTCCTCGCAACTTTACTCTTAAGATTTTAATGATTCGTGTAGCACCTCAAACATTGAGAAAGACTAAAGAGGATTAACGGAAAAGTCCACGAATCCAAAATGGACCATGGACCCTTCACGACTCCTTATAGAGACCGTTTAGGGGACCACGACTCATTTAGGGCAATCCTTCAAAGGCTTCCAACGAAGGGGTCACCTGGATGAGACCCTAGATCGCCTGTGGTGGCTTGTACACTCCATTTGGGGGTACATACAAGTCACCCATCAATTTCTAAATTTTGGGTCAACTTCAAACAATCATATCTCTCAGCACATAATGAATTATGTGACCTATGACCTATCAAATTAAAGGTCTTTAGTCTTTCCAACACCACCAAATTTTCCTCATTTTGAGTTTGGAGTAAAAATTTATGCCTGTTTTAGAGAAGCATTGTCGAGCAAGTAAAGTTTCATGACCTTTTATACGGCCGGTGAAGTTTTACGGACCGTGAAGCCTTAAACGGTCTGTGAAACCTCCCTTTCAAGGAACCTTGAAAATTTTAAAAGTAGGGTCCGTTTTGGTCTTTTCCTATATATTTGGTATTTAACTACATCATTTTAATCCTAAACCATGATGATTTACACCTAATTAAGGGCTTATAAAGTGCTAATCAATTCTTTTAGGTTCATTAACACTTCAAGATATTAGAACAAGGTCCCAAGAGAAGAAAACTAGGGTTCAAGTGTTCTTCGAGTTTCGTCGATTTCGCCAAAAACCTCATTCTTCCAGGTATGTAAGGCTAACATAGTGTTAGACTAGTTCATCTTCATTCCCTACATCTACTTTAGAATAAGTAAAAGGGTTATCTAGGATTTCAAAACTTCCTAGACGTAACTAGCATTGTCTTCCTCTTTAAGGACTAAGACTAGCCTCTTATGTTACATCAATACATTCATAGGTCAAATTTAGCGAAAAATCTAAAACTTTTGATTACTTCTACTCGGAAGTTTGCATAGACCTCTATATACACTTAGTCTTCTACTTTTATTGCACATAGATATATAGAATATAACATAGTCAAGTAACTCTATCAGAAAGTCATAATAGCAACAAGCATGAACAATAGTTCATTATAACATAACCAAAGCAAGACAATTACCCATGAACCCCTATCAAGTCAACAAGTGCAATGACCAAACAAAGCCCCATAACCTTACTCAATCAAGTAAGCCAACAAGAATCATGACCAACATCCTACTTCACATAGCATAGCATTTAAGAGTACATATCATTTTACTTTAACAATGTAGACCAACACATATTCATAAGTGAAGCTAATCAACAATGTGCAAGTTCATCATATACATATCATATATCATCATAGGCATATTCATATATAAGAACATCTTACTAAGACTCCCCTCAAGGCTAACTAGTGCAATTTTAAGGTAGAATCCCATATCCCTACCTAGACCCCTTAGGTTATCTTACTTACAGTTCATTCCTTGAGTTAATTTTACTTTTCGGGAACATCTTGCCTTAACCAACATTGATCACATGAGCTAAGGTGGAATTTGGTGTCATGGAACCCTACACCAAAAGAAGGCAAACTACTTGCCAAGGTAGTACCAAATCATGAACATAGAAACTACGTGGATCCACTAGCTAATATTCCTATTGGGGAAACATAGTTCAAGAAATAGGAGATATAGATGGGACCCTCTTTATGCTACATGCATTGTAGTCTCCAATCTTAAGAGTTCATTAGTGATCCTACCTTTCATATGTGGGAAGGGATACTTCTCACTCTAGTTCATTAGGGGCTAAGCTAGAGTCCCTTTTGAAATGTCTTTAATGTCTTTATTAATCATCATAGCTTATTGTAGGTCATAGGGTCTAACCCTTGTATAAACATCATCATCATCATCGCTCAATATGAATTGCACGAGTATTGTCTTTCATTGCAATTCATATAGGTGAGGTTAGCACATTAACATTTTTATATCATGATAAGGCATATTGGTAAATCATTCACCATCCTTGTAACATTTACATCTTATGCCAACACCTCACAAATCATAGTCAAGACAATTCAATTCAACATAATACCACCCTATAAATCCTAATACAAGGCATACTCCAATACATCATCATCACTTAATCACACTTAACCATAATATGAAGTAAAGGATAGGGATTGTAATACTTACTAAGTGTCCTTCATAATTCGTCATCGAGGTCTTACCATCAACCCTTAATTCAACCCAATTAGGGTATAATATCATCATACTGCAATGATTATCATGATAAGAAGGCTAGAAGAATCACCACACACAATTCAATACTAGATAATAGCTTTAGACAAGATACTTAGGTCAAACTCCCAACAACATAACCTAGATCACTTCTCAAGAACTAGCATGAAATCACTATAAATCACCCTAATTTTTCATGATCAGTATAACAACATAATCTAGTAGTAATTAAACCAATAACCGAGTCAATTGAACCAATATAACCTAATTAAGATCAAGATCTTAAACTAGGGTTAAGGGGTAAAGGTCATCTTCTACAAACTAGACCAAACCATCAAGATATATAATAATTAAGCTATAATACATGTTAATATATTCATAATATCCAAAATAAATCATAAAGAAAACAATTAATTACATCAGTTTCGAGATTAGATGAAACCTACTTGAAAACTCAACTTTAGAAATCAATTTGATGGAACCGTTTGAGGAAAGAGGTATCAAAGGTGAATCAGATCCCATATCTTACTAATTGATGAAGATTTATGGTGAAACTTACTCTTTGCAGACCTTAAACCCTCCCCTAGATTGTTCTTCAATGGAGTTCTTCACTACAGAGAAAAAGAAGAGAGAAGGAACAGAGTTTGGGTTTGTGGTTATGAGAGTTTAGTTAGTCTTTTAATTAGGTTAGGACTTTATATAGGGCGTTTCACTAAGTTAATTAGACCTCCCTAATCCCCAAATAATTAAATAACCCTTTAATTAATTAATTGGAACTAACTTAAAACATGCAGAAAATCTCAGCCCTCACAGACGAGACCTCAACCAACGATCCGTTTGTGAGTCGACGACCCTTACCCCTTCCGTGCTGCACATCCGTAGGAAAGTTCAGAGACTGGTCCAAATGGACCATTTGCCAAAATGGATAAGTTTTTGTGTAAGTATGGAATTGACACCCCTTCGATCCACACACATTCCGTCAACTCCCCTCATGGTTGCACACAGCCCAGACAGTGCTTTTGACCAAAAAACGAAAGGATCCTCCAAAACGGCCCTTGGTTAGTCCATGGGGAGTCGTACCCAGAAGTTTTGACTAAGAGCCAACATAAACACATGAAATACACCCTTCCACCAAATTTCATGAATATCCGACTCCTAAAAGCTAGTCAAATAGTCTAAGGCACGCTAGTACCTCCTTGAACTAGTTTCTGGACGTCATGGACGTTTTGGTTTCTAGACTTTCTAAATGACTTATATTCATTAAAATGGACCTTAAAACAATGTATACACTTTATGACACTTATGTTAGGCTCTACAACACGTCTTGGATTTTCGAAGTGTACATTATCCCCCCATTAGGTACATTCGTCCTCGAATGACACTAAAAATATTTTGAAAGAAGGAATAGACTCAAGACTATCCCAACCAACAACAATACATAGCAACATTAGTTACAAAACTAATCATATCATTTACACAAGTAAATTCAATATTTTAATTTCCACACTTAAGGTTCAACATTACATCATGACGAATATCCTTCTCACAACAACAAGAGCTCAACATAGCATTTATGAGTCAATTATGCCAAAGTTCAACTTACCAAAATGCTACATATAATTTCATAAAGACTCACCATATCAAAATTCACAATATAACTCAAACAAGCAAAATTTCAAACTATGGGCATATTTCACTGTAATCACTATAACAACATCCAAAAATGCACATTTTTCAAAACTTCTCTAAAAATAAAGAAATTTCAATTTTTAGTGATTATTTTCATTATAAGTAAGAAAAACTAACCTTAGTATCAAAGAGAAGAGGGTAAACGGGATTTCATGTCAGCCTCAGCCTCTCATGTTGCACCCTCAACTAGGTGATTCTTCCATTACACCTTACGGAAGATCTCTTTGTTCCTCAATTTCTTTACTTTCCTATCAAGGATTTGAACCGGAACTTCCTCATAAGAGAGATTATCCTTCACACAAAGACCCTCAATAAGAAAAATAGACTCGGGATCATCGATACACTTCTTAAGCATGGAAACATGGAAAACCGGATGAATCGAAGCCAATTCACTAGACAACCTTAACTCATAGACAACCTTACCAACCCTTTGCAAGATTTCGTAGGGACCCAAATAACGAGGACTCAACTTCCCTTTCTTTCCAAATCTAACCACCCCTTTCATAGGCAAAATTTTTAAATACACCTTATTACCTTCTTCAAACTTCAAATCCCTTCTCCTATGATCGGCATAAGACTTTTGCGAATATAGGTCGTTTGCTACTGGTTCCTTATGATATCCACTTTCTCCAAAGTCTTATAAACCAAATTGGGACCAAGAAGCGAAGTCTCACCCACTTCAAACCATCCAATAGGAGACCTACACCTCCTGCCATACAAGTCTTCATACGGAGCGAGGGATATGGACGAATGAAAACTATTATTGTAAGCAAAGTCCATGATACGCTCAAACTTACTTCTCAAATAAGAAGTAAAGCGTTCGTATCAAGTAAAGAACCCAACTAATGAGGTTGGGATCGTTCCCACGAGTAAAATAGTTCAGACTTAACTTTATTCTATTATTACTATTATTTAGACAATTATTTCCCTAGAAAAAAAAGACAATAAAGGGGTGTTTTTATTTCTAAATTAATGAAAATAATTAACTAAATTAATGTAAACAACTAACAGATTCAAATCTTGGAGCTTAATCAATTAATAAAAGTAACTAAGGCTTAAGTGTTCCCCACAGGTTCCTAACTTGATAATTCTAACTATAACAATTCTTTCCTAGTATCTTTCTTGTAAAGTAATAAGTTATGTATCTCTAAATCCTTGGTCCAGCATCTAGAAAATTTTACTCCGCACCTTGGTCCGCGGCTACGTGTGTTGCTATACTAACCCTTACCTTTACCTCATATTAAGCATTGTATTCGATATTTGACTAAGTTATTACCTCGTACTAATCGACACTAGACTATTAGATATTGTACAGTAAATCTATGTTGATAATTATTTTCCTATTATCTACCTCCTTGATCCGGCAAGTAGCATTAAGGCGAGTTCTAACATTGGCCATCCGTTAAAAAGACTTCTAGACGAAAGAATTATCAATACATGCAAGACACTATTCTAGAATTCCTATTTTAGTTAGATTTTACCTCATTATTCACCCATGGTTTCCACAAACCTAGTTATGGAGTTTAGTTACCCATAGTCATAATCACACTATTCATATATTTAATATAAGAATTCATGCACTTACTTTAATGAGAAAGAATAAAATCCAGAAATTCACTTGATTAATCAACAAAAGCACCAACATTCAATTCCAGAAAAAAGTGTATCAATTACTGAAATTAATCCTTCAATACTTGAACAAGAGAACTAAAGATTATCAAAAAGTCCAACTCTCCAAAAGTCTAACCCCAAAAACGAGGTTTTTTGAACTATTTATAATAAAAACAAAAACCTAATAAAAGAAGGATTCTAATTATTGAAAATCTCTCAAAACGCGTTTGGGTCGACGTACCTCGTGACTGATCGTCGTGGTCACGACGGGCCGTCATGGCCTCCGTCGTCTCATATTTCACAAATTCTTCTGCTGCTTTCTTCATTACCCTCAACGAACAGGTGTGACGGGCCGCTCCAAGCACAACGGTCCGTCGAGGGTCTCCGTTCCATAATACTTAAACTTCTTGGAATTTGGGTATTGGGACTACTCTCTGATTATTACGACGAACCAGCAGGACGGACCGTCGTGGCTATGACGGTCCGTCGTGGACTTTCGTAATCCCACACTAGGTCAGACTTTCCCATCTTCCTTCAGCAGCTTCTCTCCTCACTACGATGCCACCTACGGACCGTCACAAGCTCGACAGATCGTCATAATCTCTAGGTGGTCTCTTCTGCATTTCTTGCTCAAAAACATCCGCGTTCATCTTTGGACAGATTTCCTGCAAATAAGGAGAAACTTACATAAAAATCAATACAAAAAGGCTTTTGGACACATACTAAACTTAAGTAAAAAGCATTAAAAATACCGTGAAACCACGGTACATCAACACCGTCAACTTAAATTCGTTGTTTGTCCTCAAGCGACGCACTTTGACTTACTACAAAATCTTTGTACAATAGTATCCATATTTTAGCTTTCACAATCATTTGGCTATCAATCCCGATCAGCCTCATCATGTTTATGCATGTTATCACTATTAGGCTTTAATTATGTGGAATCAGACCATGACACAGACTCACCACGCACTGACACCTATCCTCTTCAATTTCTCACCGAGGTGCTAATATTTCCGGTATTGCAACTAGTGTCCTCACTTCAAAACAACATCCTCATTTTTCACACAATGATTTCAGTTTGAGTATAAGGATTACTTTTCAACACTCACTCTCAGAAAAAATTCGCAACTCATTCATACATATTGCCATGATCTTGCCCTTATTTTCACTGCTTTAAGTTCGCTATACAACTCTTCGGATCACGATAGGATTTTTTTAGCTTCTAACATAGGCTCAGGGTCAGGTAGGGTATATTTAGGTATACTTTAG
This sequence comes from Solanum pennellii, assembly GCF_001406875.1. Taxonomy (NCBI): domain Eukaryota; kingdom Viridiplantae; phylum Streptophyta; class Magnoliopsida; order Solanales; family Solanaceae; genus Solanum; species Solanum pennellii. The sequence continues at coordinate 7,464,297 of NC_028643.1, read as the reverse complement.
TGACTTTTGCCCGCCTTGACATATCGGCTAAACGTACAACTTTTTATCATTTTATTTCGCCCAATTTCTCATATTCTTTCACCTTGCCATTTCCCCTTCTTTCTTTATTTGTGTAAGTGACTCTTTTCTTTTCTTGCTTGTATTTATTATAATTTTTTCTTTCACTTTTCTTTCAACTGGTTCTTGAGTAACTTTACTTTTGTTCTTTCTCTCTCTTTGTTCTTTAAACCCCACTCTCCAGAGCGTTCCTCATAATAGCGACCCTCAACTCATGGCTTTTCCATAAGTCAAAGTACACAATACCCAAAATTGGGTCAGGACCACGAAAAGATTGTTTACTGCATTAGCCACCCTCAACTTATGCTTTTGGCATAAGCTGAGGTGCACATGTCCAAGGAGAGACCATGGCCAACAGATTATTCCCAGAAAAGATCAGTTGGGGTGAAAAAGAAAGGTCAATTTTAAGCTCAAATCATTTGGATCAAAGAGGGATTAATTTCATTCATTTTTATTTTTATTTTTTTTATTTTAGGCTAAAAATTGGATATATTGAACAAGGGCCTATGATCCTTTCCTAATTGTCTATTACAACTTACTTTTAGCAGGACTAACCAGGCAAGTTCTAGCTTAGTACAAATAGTGGACTATTCAAATTTTCCTCACACTCACTTGACATCTCATTAGTCTACCAGATTATCAGAAACCTAGTTTGAGTCTTAGACTTAGGGTCATGTAGTGGTGTATCTCTATGTCATGCTTAGAGACACACATTTATCAATTACTATGCCTAGCCATGAATCATTTTCATTACATCAGGATATCATTTTTGTTTTAGATATCATTCTTCAGAGTTATACTATGTACACAAGATATAGACATGCCGATTCAACAATAAAAATAATCACTCTCTTGGGGAAAAAGAACACAGGCAAGAAAACCCCAAAAGAGGATCGTGAATTGGGCTACTCAGACTTCACCCTAGCACTCACTTTCCATTTACCCACCCCCAATAAAAATATATGCAATTGTCCCCAATGCATAAAAAAACTGAAATACGAGAGTGGTAGGTGAAGCAAACCTGGGGCGCAAAGCGCCGGCGATCAGCAAGCTGGTGGGTCCGGTTCCCCGGAACCCACTACCTATATAGCATGGACACCCTCAGTAGTGTCCTCATCAGCAACAACACTATCAGTAGTGCCTCCCGCTGTCTCCACATCGCTGGAGCTAGATGCCTTAGCAACTGACTTTACATCCCTGATCTGACGTACCTCCTCATCAGCAATTGAGGCTCTCCTCGTAGCCTCCATCTCACAACGATTCTTCTTCCTTGATCTAGCCTCATCCTCCTCTCGACCCCTACGCCTCTTGTCAAGCTCTCAAGGGGGAGGTGGTGGAATCTCATAAGTGGCGAATAAAGCCGCCAACACTGTGTCCTCAACAGGCTCTGTAGAAGGGGCCTCAAACTCAGACACCCTAGCCTCTAGGATCATATCAATATATGCTCGCAGACTCTCAACCGCAGCCTGAAGGGTCGACACGTCCACCGGAAGGGCTGGCCGGGCTAGCACCCACAACTCAAAAGCGTCTAACCTCAGCGATCTTCCGCTCTGTGTGCTGTTCCATTTTACGCTCCATGCGCTCCTCCGCCTCAGCAATAGACCTCTGCATCCATGGCTGGATGTGATGCAGTTTTGTGTCTATCTAAGCCTCTAGCTTATGGACCCCAGCAAGCGGGACCAGAGCGGGGAAAGGGGCTGAGCGAGAGGAGCTAGGGGCAGTGCTACTACCCGGGATAGACTCGACCGGGGTAGTGTCTGTGGTTGCGGAAGTAGATTGCGTAGACGTTCGAGCATGCGCTACAATATCAGCCAGATTCTCACCAAGTAGAGGCACCTATGATAGGGCCCTCTACATGGAGCCAACTCATTGGCATTATCCCTGATGAGGACGATATCAATAGTGCCATGTGGAGTTTTGAGCTGATAAATGTGCCAGATGGGCACACCTGCGGACCTGCATAATGAAAATATCATGCATGGAAAAGGGTAAGTAGTGGTGACCTTGAAATCCCTCTCGTGCATGACCGACTGTAGAAGCCAAGTGAAGTCAACCTCAAACTCGGCTATCATCGATGCCATCAGAACTTCGCAATCCCATGTAACTATATTATTACCAGCCGTGGGGGAGAGGTAGTGGCGGACAATCAACCATAAAAACTTAGCCGTGAAGGTCAAGTTAGCCTTCCTGATGGCTCCCTTCGGCTCCATTACCCAGTCGGCACCCTCTCCATCAATAGATAAGTGCAGGTCCATCCACCTCTTGGTGGTCTCTCTCAGCGATGCCTCACGCAAGAAATTGGCCATCTTTAACAATTTGCCACCGGTAGTCGAACTCGGCGGTGAGAGGGGTCATGGTGGCATCAACATCCTCACCGTACAGATACTGGAGGATGGCTGGCAAGGAGATGTCGACCTGTATGCTGCGTACTCTAACGTGCTCTAGTGGAGCCTGTTTGGGGGGGGGGGGCAGCCCTCCTATTGATCTGTGATAAGAGAGTAGCCACATAAGAGGCGTAAAACTCTCGAACCAACTCCTCACTGTAGTGGCCCAAAGAACGAGCTGTCCACTCTAGCCGGTGTCTGGTGAAGAGAGTGTCAATATCTGGCATGGTGGGGAGACTTCCCGTAAGGACCCGCCTCACAAGTATAAGGGTCTGTGTCATGACACCTTTATCATTTAGAAACTTGGCGTCTGAATACACTTGGTATTGCCCGTCGACACACCACCAGTTGGGCTGGATGGCAACTGGGGCAAGAACACCAGTCGGTGAGCCTGGAGTGGAATTAGGACTGTCAGCCTCATCAGACGAGGCAGGCTGTGCAGCCGTGGCAGGTGTAGAGACTTCAGCGGAATTGAAGGCTTCCTCCGTCCATGAAACTCCTAAGGAACTAGACGCTCCTTCTTGTTGTGTAGCTGACCCAGAAGGTGTGCCGGTCAGTGTGCGCTCCTCATCAGACTGGGAGGCAGTGACTACGCCGGACGCCACCTTTTTGGGCGTAGCTCTAGTTGCACATGCACCTTGTGCTGGAGTGGCAGTGCCTGGGGGCACGTACTCGGGATCATGCTCATCATCAGAGCCTATAACCAGTAAGGCAGACGGGGCGACAGACTTTGAACACCCACGTGCGTAAACTCAATCTTGTTTCGGTGCCATTAGAGATAGTACCTGTAAAGAATCAATATTAGTACTAGAAAGAGCAAACAAGACAAGCAAAAAAGAGACAAAATACACATAGGAGCAAAGCTGTAATGACATCTCTGTAGTAGCAGTAAAACACGACGGACCAGGTGACGGCTCGTCGTGAGTATGACGTACCGTCATGTCTTACTTTAACGATGTTTATTTGGAGACCCAGAAGGAAAGTCTCTGACAGTTATGACGGATAAACAGGACGGGCCGTCGTGATAATGACGGTCCATTGTCGATGTCCGCCGTGGGGCACTTAGAAAAAGTATGGAGACCCTTAGGAGAGGGATCTCTGACCGTCATGATGGTTGTGCAAGACGGACCATCGAGGGTACGATGCTCCATCGTAGATGTACGTTAGTGGACACTTAGAAAAAAAATGGAGACCCTTAGGACAAGGGTCTCTGACCGTCATGACGGTTGTGCAGGACGATCCGTCGTGGTAATGACGGTCTATCGTTGATGTCCGTCAGAGGACACTTTGAAAAAGTTGGAGACCCTTAGGACTAGGGTCTCTGACCGTCATGACGGTTGTGTAGGATGGACCGTCGAGGGTACGACGCTCCGTTGTAGATGTCCGTTGATATACCATGGTTTCACGGTATTTTTAATACTTTTTCCTTAAGTTTAGTGTGTCCAAAAGCCTTTTTGTACTAATTTTTATGTAAGTTTCTCTTTATTTGCAGGAAATCTGTTTAAAAGATGAATGCGAGGTTTTTGAGCAAGAAATACAGAAAAGTACCACCTACGGAGCTTGTGACGGTTCGTCGTGCCCGTAACGGTCCGTAGGTGGCATCGTAGTGCAGCTGCTAAAGGAAGATGGGGAAGTATAACCAAGTGTGGGGTTACGGAGTGCGTGACGGACCGTTGTAGCCATGAAGGTCCGTCCTGCTGGTTCGTCATGAAGATCAGAGAAGTAGTCCTAGTACCCAATTTTTTCAAGAGTTCAAGTGTTATGGAACGGAGACCCCCGACGGACCGTTGTGCCTGTGATGATCCGTCATACCTGCCGTCGAGGGTGATGAAGAGAGAAGCAGAAGAAATTGCACAAGTATGGGACGACGGAGTCCATGACGGCCCCTCGTGACCACGACGATCCGTCGCGATGTCCGTCGACCCAGCTGCGTTTTGACAGATTTCCAGCAAATAGAGTCCTTATTTAATTATGTTTTTATTTTTTTTATAAATAGTTCAAAAAACCTTGTTTTTGGGGTTAGACTCTTGGTTATTTGAGCTTCTTTTGTGGATTAAACTTGGTGATTATTGTTACACTTTTGGAGAATCTTTAGTCTTCAATTAATTTCAGTAATTGATTGTTGGTGACTTTTGTTGATTAATCAAGTGAACTTCTGGATTTTATTATTTCTCATTGAAGTAAGTGCATGAACTCTTATATTACATATTTGAATATTGTGATTATGACTATGGGTAACTAAACGCCATAACAAGGGTTGTGGGAACCATAGGTGAAAATGAGGTAAAACCTAACTAAAATAACAATTCTAGAATAGTGTCTTGCATATATTGACAATTCTTTCGCTTAGAAGTCTTTTTAAGGGATGGCCAACGTTAGAACTCGCCTTAATACTACTTGCCGGACCAAAAAGGTAGATAATAGAATAGTGTCTTGCATGTATTGATAATGACGGTCCATCGTCGATGTCCGTCGTGGGGCACTTAAAAAAAGTATGGAGACCCTTAGGAGAGGGATCTCTGACCGTCATGACGGTTGTGCAGGACGGACCATCGAGGGTACGATGCTCCATCGTAGATGTCCATTAGTGGACACTTAGAAAAAAAATGAAGACCCTTAGGACAAGGGTCTCTGACCGTAATGACGGTTGTGCAGGACGATCCGTCGTGGTAATGACGGTCCATCGTAGATGTCCGTCACAGGACACTTAGAAAAAGTTGGAGACCCTTAGGACTAAGGTCTCTGACCGTCATGACGGTTGTGTAGGACGGATCGTCGAGGGTACGACGCTCCGTCGTAGATGTCCGTCAGTGGACACTTAGAAAAAAAATGGAGATCCTTAGGACAAGGGTCTGTGACAACCATAATTGTTGTGCAGGACGGACCGTCGAGGGTACCACTCTCCATCGTAGATGTCCGTTAGTGGACACTTAGAAAAAGTTGGAGACCCTTAGGACTAGGGTCTCGGACAACCCAGAACGGTTGTGCAGGGCGGACCATCGTGGGAACGACAGTCCCTCGCATGTGTCTGTTGGTGGACACTTAGAGAAACAAATAGTGGGGTGTTGGAACAGACCCTATGACGGTCTGTCGTGGGGACGATGATCCGTCGTCGGGGTCTCGTTCTGTCAATTTGTGACAGAACTAAGGATGCCACAATCATCCCCTATGACTCAAACGGAATACTTAATGTTAATCTACATATTTCTAACCCAAATACCTAGCAAACTAGCAATGCTAAAGCACCAATTTCTCGAGTTTTAATAAGGAAAGTCGAGGACTCTCAACCTAGGTCAAACAAAATTGGATCAAAGAACAAAGACCCACCAAAAAGAAATAGGCTAATAGTAATTGAAAAACAAAAATGCAATGTAAATGGGTAGAGATCAGAGACACATACCTGAGAAGAGGAGAAAAACAAGCAGGTGAGGCACTTGGTTATCAAGAGCAGAATCACAGCAGCAGACTCCGACCAGTAGAAAGGAGATTTTGGGATTTTTGGATTTGGGGAAGTGATATGGATCAGTTGATAGAGAAGAAGATGAGAAAGGTAGGAAGTTGGAAATGGAGGGAATGGGAGAAAGAAGGAAATAAATGCTTTAAATGAAGGGGTGGGGTTTTTTAAAGGATGAAATTTTTTTAAAATATCCAGCCGGGTCGGGTTGCTGGTTAATGACGCAATGAGAGCTTGACGACGGTCCATCGCTTATGCGATGGTCCGTCATGGGTTCCGTCGTGGGTGCCCTAATTTTGAAAATAAATGAAAAACATATTTGGCACGACGGATTCATGCGACGGTCCGTCGCAAGCGTGACGGTCCGTCGTTGTATCCGTTAGTGAATGTTGCGGAGTGATTTTCTGCGGAATTTCCTGGTGATGTGCTACCTGCAAATTTAAAACCCATTAGTAGAAAATGCTACCATTACTAGAAAGAAAACTATAAGTATTGGGTTGCCTCCCAACCAGCGCCTGATTTAACGTCGCGGCACGACTGAAGACACTTGATTACTCAGACTTCATCAAGATGGTATGCCTCGATCACTTCATTCGCCAATTCAGCATGCCCGAAATAGATTTTAATTCGTTGTCCATTCACCTTAAACTGCACACCCTCCTTGGTTTCCAACTCAACTGCTCTATGAGGGAATAGTTGGGTAATCAAGTAAGGGCCAGTCCATTTGGACTTGAGCTTGCCCGTAAACAAGCGCAACCTAGATTGTATAAACGCACCAAATCCCCATCAATATACTCTCGTTTTTCAATTTTTAGGTCATGGTACTTCTTTATCTTTTCTTTGTAGGATATAGCAGATACCGGTTGGAGCTCACCACTCTGCCTCATGGACCTACAAATGTTGAAGGTCACTTCTTCATTGTTCAACCGAAATTTCATCTGCCCCTTTTCATATCAACTAAGGCTATACCTGTAGCAAGGAATGGCCTCCCAAGAATAATAGGCACTTCAAAATCAACTTCACAATCAAGAATAACAAAATCTGTCAGAAATATGAACGACTCCACTTTTACTAGCACATCGTAGAGTATCTCTATAGGCCTTTTTACTGTTCGATCGGCCATCAATAGCCGCATCGCAGTGGGCTTTGGATCACCCAAACCCAACTTCTTGTAAATCGACAGGGGCATGAGATTTATGCTTGCCCCCAGATCACATAATGGTTTCGCGAAATGTAATAACCCGACTATACAAGAAATAGTGAACGCACCCGGATCTTCTTTCTTTTGTCGGAAAAGGGCCTAAAATACCCTTGAAGTATTGAAAATGGTACAAAATTTCCTTCATCCGCCTATTGGCTCCAAAATGCCCTTTTCATCCACCTATTGGCTCCAAAATACCCTTGTCATCCACCTTTGGGTTCAAAATTGACCATTTTTTAAATTATTTTAAAATTAAACTCTTTAGATATTTTTTAAAATACTTGGCATTCAACTATTGGTTATAATTTTAATTTATTAATATAATTTATAAACCAACCCACTACCCACTCATTACTAACTAAACCTCACCCAATTAATAATCCAATTATAATATCAAAATCGTCATAAACACTACTAAAACACGATGAAATTATAGATTCCTGAAAAAATGACATCCAAAATTATTCGAGTCCGAATCGAAGCTCCAACTATATTTAGGTGGAGCCGCTTATTTAGGAGGACACTTTCTTTTAAAATTGAATTAGAAATTTATGATTAAAGGTCAAGCAGTATATACATCCCGAATTAATTCATGCACTTTTTTAAAATATAATTTTATAAATATTTATGATTTGTTTTAAAACCTTTAATATATTATTTTTTTAAAAAAGTTAACTATGAAGTAACATCACATAATTGAGATGTAAGAATAATTAAGATGAACATAGTTAGACTTTTAAGTTTATCGGTGATTTTTAATAAGCCACTTGAATGTATGATAATTTACTTCTATAATTTTTAAAAACACCAATTGGCAGTAGCTTGCATTAATAATGTGACAGGTTTATTAATTTAGAGGGATTTAATTAGTAATGGTTGGGTAGTGGATTGATTTATAAATTATACTAATAAGTTAAATTATAACAAACAGTTGAGCGCCACGTATTTTAAAAAATATTTAAATAGTTTAAATATAAAACCGTTAAATAAGTGGTCAATTTTGAACCAAAAGGTGGATGACAAGGGTATTTTGGACCCAATAGGTGGTGGGAAGGGTATTTTGGAGCCAATAGGTGGATGGAGGGTAATTTTGTACCATTTCCAATACTTTAAGGGTATTTTAGGCCCTTTTCCGTTCTCTTGTACTAGAGATCTTATAGCAATAGCACTGCAATGCTGCATTCTATCATCATCCTCAAAAGTGACCGATCTTTTCTTTGTAACCAGATCTTTCATAAACTTGGCATAACCGGGCATTTTTTCTAGAGCTTCTAACAAAGGGACATTGATAGAAAGCTGCTTCAACATTGTTATAAAATGTCGATATTTACCATCCTCGGTCTTTTTCACTAATCTTTGAGGAAAGGGGGGTGCTGGTCTAGGCATGGGAGTTACCTTTTTAGGCACTTCAACATCTTTTCAAGTGTTATCTTCTACGTCACCACTAACCTCTACCACTTTATCATTATCTTTTCTCACCTTTTCCTCATTAGACGACATAGGTGGTCAATGGTTTGCTTACCACCCCGAGTAGTGATTGCCATACAGTGTCCATCATTTTTCGGATTTTGGACAGTGTTGCTAGGAAGAGTGACCGGTTGCCGTGTGTTCACAGTCGCAGATAATTGGGCCATTTGCAACTCAAGCTGCTTAATCGATATTGCATGTGTATCGACTTTCTGCCCGATACCCGCTAAATCACTCCTTAACTCTTTCATGTGCTCATCACTAGAATCGAACCTCCTCCTCATTTTGTGCAACATATCCTCAACTCGCGCCCTACCATCTCCACCTTTCCTAGGAGTAACTTCACGATTTTGAGGAGGAACATAGGGCTCATTCCTATCATTTCTGTTACCATAGTTACCCCTGTTGAAGTTGTTGTCGCGGTTGTAATTTTCATCTCGGACATAATGACCCTCAAGGTTATAGTTACCATAGATCCGACCTTGGTTTCCTTGACCTTGGCGCCAATTCTCCTGATTTGAGCCTTGGGCACTCGGTCGAAAACCCCCCGTCTGCTCACTTGCCGCATAGGAATCCTCCTCATAATAACGTTCATCATTTGGTGGTGGTGGTTTAGACAAGTAGTTAACTGCATTTATCTTTTCCACACCCCCAGTGACATGTTTTTATACCAACCCAAGCTCAGTTCTCATCTGAGCCATCCTTTCACGAATCTCATCTGTGGCTGGGTTGTGTGTGAATTGCACTGCGAAGGTATTTCTGCCAGTGTCCTACTTCCTAGTACTCCAAGCTTTATTATTCAGGGAGATTTTCTCTAACTTTTCGGCAATCTCGGCATAAGGACACTCCCCATAAGAACCACCTGCTAAAGTATCCAATACCGTTTTATTATTATCATCCTGTACCCGATAGAAGTTTTCCTTTAGTGACTCATCATCTATACGGTGATTGGGGACACTTCTCAAAAATGAAGTGAATCTATCCCAAGAACTTCTAACTGACTCTCCTGGTAGTGCAACAACGTTGTTCACTCTGTCTTTGTGGTTTAGTTTCTTGGACACCGGGTAGTAACGTGCTAAGAAAACATCCCTTAGTTGGTTCCAAGTGAAAATTGAGTTATAAGGGAGCTCAGTGAACCAAATAGCAGCCTCTCCCGTCAATGAGAGAGGAAATACTCAAAGCCGTATTACATCCAAATCCAAATCAGGCCTCCCTACACAGCTTTTACACACTGCCCTTACTTTAGCTATATGGGCATGTGGGTTCTCAGAAGGTAGCCCTGAAAACAAACCTCTAGCGGTGAGCATTTGCATCAGACTACTAGTTACCACAAAGGTGTGGCCTTGTGGTAGAGGGGGCTATACAAGTGGACCATCAGAGTCTGCAATATTATCATAACCTCTGTAGTATTCTTGAGAGCGTCGAGCGGGATTTTGTCCCCTTTGTTGATTTTCACTAGGATCATCGGGTAATAACTGACCATGAACATCAACCGGAGCTGGGATGTTCTGGTTTGGATCATTATCGTTAATACCCAAGTTTCGATTCATATTGCGTAGTGTACGCTCTTATTCGTGGTCGTAGGGAAACAATGGTTCTCTTCCTCTCCGTGTATTTGGCATACAAGGAAGATAGTTCTGCAAGAATAAAAAACAATAGAAAAGTAAAATTAAGAAAATATTGACTAAACTTTAATAACAAGTTTAAGTTAAACTAAAATCTACTTTCCTCGGCAGCGGCGCCAAAATTTGATACCCTCAAACTTCTCAAACAAGAAGTAAAGCGGTCATTTCAAGTAAAGAACCCAACTACTGAGGTTGGGATCGTTCCCATGAGGAAAATAGTTCAGACTTAACTTTATTCTATTATTACTATTATTTAGTCAATTATTTCCCTAGAAAACAAAAGACAATAAAGGGGGTTTTTATTTCTAAATTAATGAAAAAAATTAACTAAATTAAAGTAAACAATTAAAAAATTCAAATCTTGGAGCTTAATCAATTAATAAAAGTAACTAGGGCTTAAGTGTTCCCCACAGGTTCCTAACTTGATAATTCTAACTATAACAATTCTTTCCTAGTATCTTGCATGTAAAGTGATAAGTTATGTATCTCTAAATCCTTGGTCCGGCATCTAGAAAATTTCACTCCGCACCTTGGTCCGGCTACGTGTGTTTCTATACTAACCCTTACCTTTACCTCATATTAAGCATTGTATTCGATATTTGACTAAGTTATTACCTCGTACCAATCGACACTAGCCTATTAGATAGTGTACACTAAATCTATGTTGATAATTCTTTTCCTATTATCTACCTCCTTGATCCGGCAAGTAGCATTAAGGCGAGTTCTAACATTGGCAATCCATTAAAAAGACTTCTAAACGAAAGAATTATCAATACATGCAAGACACTATTCTAGAATTCCTATTTTAGTTAGATTTTACCTCATTATTCATTCATGGTTCCCACAACCCTAGTTATGGAGTTTAGTTACCCATAGTCATAACCACACTATTCATATATTTAATATAAGAATCCATGCACTTACTTTAATGAGAAAGAATAAAATCCAGAAACTCACTTGATTAATCAACAAAAGCACCAACAATCAATTCCAGAAAAAGTGTATCAATTACTGAAATTAATCCTTCAATACTTGAACAAGAGAACTAAAGATTATCAAAAAGTCCAACTCTCCATGAGTCTAACCCCAAAACGAGGTTTTTCGAACTATTTATAATAAAAACAAATACCTAATAAAAGAAGGATTCTAATTACTGAAAATCTGTCAAAACGCGTCTGGGTCGACGGACCTCGTGACGGACCGTCGTGGTCACGATGGGGCGTCATGGCCTCCGTCTCCCATACTTCACAAATTCTTCTGCCGCTTTCTTCATTACCCTCAACGAACATGTGTGACGGACCGTTCCAAGCACAATGGTCCGTCGATGGTCTCCATTCCATAATGCTTAAACTTCTCTGAATTTGGGTACTGGGACTACTCTCTGATTATTACGACGAACCAGCAGGATGGACCGTCGTGGCTATGACAGTCAGTCGTGGACTTTCGTAATCCCACACGAGGTCTGACTTCCCCATCTTCCTTCAGCAGCTTCTCTCCTCACTACGATGCCACCTACGGACCGTCACAAGCTCGACGGACCGTCATAAGCTCCGTAGGTGGTCTCTTCTGCATTTCTCGCTCAAAAACTTCCGCGTTCATCTTTGGACAAATTTCCTGCAAATAAGGAGAAACTTACATAAAAATCAATACAAAAAGGCTTTTGGACACACACTAAACTTAAGGAAAAAACATTAAAAATACCGTGAAACCACGGTATATCAGTCCATCAAAGGCAAATGCCGTCATGACCATAATCTAGACCCCAGACGAGACCGGCGTCGTTGACCTCTCAGAGGTTGCTGACAAGCCTACATACGTCATTCTTACTTCATCTAGGTTAATTTTAGCGGAAAATTTGAACTTTTTGTTTTCTTATTTCATGCTAAACATTTTAAAATTAACATCATAGGCGTTCACAAATCAACCATCTAATAGGGAGAAAATCAAATGAAAGAATCAGTTCATAATTTTATTAAACTTATTTTTTCCAAAACGACACCAATACAAATTCTGAACAAAAGTGGAAAGAAACACTAGTGGAACATGTTCCACCAGCTATAGCCTACATCTAAGCTAGATAATAACGGTATACATCCTCGAAAGCATCAGGGCCTACCAAGTCCGCATGAAAGCTCCACGTCCGTATAACTGCAACGTCAACCTGTAAGCTCGAGCATCCACCTGGGCCTGCACCTAAAATTGTAAAATTTTATGGGTTAGTACACACTTTTACTAAGTATGGGTATATGCAAGTACACACAAAGGACATGCATGAGTAAGAACAACTCTTTCCTAACAACATGATTATGGAAAGTCAAGTTAGTGGACTTGCCAAAATGGGATTATGAAAGTTAGTGAGCTTTCCAAATATGGATTACAAAAGTCATTCAATGAGAGTAACATGCATCATGATACTTATCATACTGCACACAGAAAATAACATATTATACCTATCACATATCGTTTTGCATATAGCACATAACATCTTACACATAGCATATATCGTTTTGCATATAGCACATAACATCTTTCATATCATTCATTCATATGCCATGAGACCTTGGAATCATGGACTTGACATTAATACTTCCAAAATGAGGGCTCAACATATGGGACCTCAACTAGGGATCCTTCTTTAGCAAACACAGAGTCTGCTTCATTCATTCATACGTACTTCACTTCATTTCGTTCATAGGCTAGGGTGAACACCAGCTATACCTACGGTGTAGTTTAAGACTTTCATCGGGTTCGCTGTGCAATGATCAAGAATGACCTAGTGTCATTACTTAGATATAGCTCACCTCTTGATTATCCTATCCTATCACCTTTGGTATCATTCATTTGATTATGTGCACCATTTGAGGATGACCTCATTCATTCATTGGGAACTTTAACTTTAACCGACATATATCATGTGACAATCATTAAAAATCCACTGTCTTCCCCACACTAAAAAAAGGTGGAATCACCGGCCATAGTGACCTAAAACATGCTAGCGTATATAGGGTATTGAACCCTGCTAGATCCCTATATTGGAAGTATAGGTTCAATGACTAGGAGATATGAGAAAAACCATACCCGGCATGCCGGACAGTCTCATCTCATTAGCGTTACGTGAACCTCCACCCTTTCCGAAAGAAGGCATCACCGCTCATAGCTAGTCTATCGGTGCTCAGTATAAAGTTCCTTTTCATTCAACTCATATGTCATGAAAGCTGGCTTCTAGTATGAGGACATCATAGCTCAATAGATGATTTCTCATCTCATCATTAGTATTAAGTGTGTTAATATCAATACTTTCATTAGAGTGTTCATAGATACTGATCTCTTCATTAACTTTACTCTCATAGGTTAGTACGTTTTGGTAACATTTACTTAGGCTCATTTGAGATTGCTCTCATCTTTTTCATTGGCCTTATATCATGTTGTCACCACATTCATTAACATTAGCACATTTGCTCTTCATAATTACTCACCCCTTTTTACGTGAATGTTTATTTCATTATATGGCAATGCACTTGGTCATTTAGTGTATCTTACACACCTACTTAACCCTTCTAGGGTTTCATCATTTCATCACATACATCTTAGGTTCACTTATTTTTAATCGTATGCTTGACTTATGGGTCTATACATACAAGTCTGAGGCTTCATTCATAGTTTGTTAAATGACTCATAGCTTCCTAAGAGTATGTAGTACAAGACTTATGTATCTTGTATGTATGCCAAAATTTTGATTTCGATCTAAGTAGGTGAAATTATTCTTGAACATTTAATTCACGTATTATTTATGTATCAATACTGAAATTTGGGGCAAGGGAACCCAAGCTCAAATCCCTTGGACAACACTTACATTTTTCCTTGATTTTATTTTTAGTCCTCTTGACATTGGGACCCTAGATCGAACCCCAACATCAACATTTCTTTTTAGTTCCTCTTTCTAGAACTTCTCTCCTTTGGCCGAGGGGTTTTGGATTCGAACACCCACAACCCCCTTTTTATTTTGCTATCTATTTTCCTTGTCCATTTCGTCTTAACTAGGAGGTTGTGGGATCAAACCCCCACAGCCTCTATTTTCTTCTTTATTTCGAATGGGACTTAGAGGTTGTGGGTTCAAACCCCCACAACCTTCTTATTTTTATTTTCATTTAAAAGTTAACTACTTAAGCGTTGGTAGTGAGGTTGTGGGATCGAGCCCCCACAACTTCACTTTATTTTCTTTTTAATTTCTCTCTTTGTCTCCTCCTTCAGCCAAGAGGTGGTCTGTTCGAACCCCACTCCTCTCATTATTTTTATTAATTTAAAATTTCCCCTTACTCTCTTGTTTGGCCGAGAGGTTGTGGGTTCGAATCCTACACCTCTCATTTATTTTTTTCCAGCTTTCATGTAGTGAGGTCTTGGGTTCAGTCCCCACTGACCTCACATGTTTTAAATATACTTTTGAACCTCTCAACCTCAAGTATTCTGGCCGAAAACTCCATCACCAAGTGCTGGAAATTTTATTATTTTTTTAGCCTTTATTTAACAACATTCATACGTTCGTTTTTGGGGTACTTTCACAGTACGTTTAACCCATTCTTAGGTGTAGATTCATTGTTGTTTTAGCTTAGATTTTTCCACTTATGATCAGACACCTAACACTTCATTTACATCACAATTTACACACCTTATGCACAATAATTCCAATCATCAAAAAGTCATTTTAAGGATTCAAATGGAGAACAACAAAAAACATTCTACACATTGCACCACATCATTTTCGGTTAACATCATTGAACATGCTTAATATTTCCAAACATAAAATCATAAGGAACATCATATTTCACACTTATATACCAGCAACCATACCAAAAACATGATTTCTAAACTAATTTAGATTTAAATTGGAAGGAGACTAGGGACAAGGAGTTCAACAATGAAGGGGACAACCCTAGTTTTATACGTTGTATTTTGTAGAAAGAATTTTCTCTTGGAGAAAGTATTACAAGAGAGAAAACCCATACCTGTTCTTGGTGTTGTTCAACACTCAAAGTTTCTGCGCAGAATCACCACCATACCCAAGGTCCAACACAGAAACTCCCACCTTACCCGTCGAGAAGATGATGCAAAGTTTTCATTTCTTAAGTTAGCTTGCTTGCTTGTATATTTTCTTTTGTAAGTTCTTTGAGTGTAGAGAACTTTTGATTGTTTTATAATGTGTTGATCTTATGTTTTTGCAGCCAAGAAAAAAATTTTGGACAAGAGAGAGATTTAGGCGTGAGAGAGAGAGTTTGTGTGAGATAGTGCCTTTTAAAACTAGGACAATTGGCAAGACTTAATCAATTTTAAAAAAAATTAATAAATAAAGAAATAAATAATAATTAATAATAAAATCTGATTTTCATTTTTAAATCAGAGATTAATGATTAATTTATTAAATTAATTCACCAATAACAAAAATCACATTAAATCATTGCTCCCACTTAGGTTCGAACCTGGGTGGAGCAAGACTTCATTTCAAGGGCTCAATTTCGGCCCTCTATCCCCAAATTGCCCCTATAGTTTATTAATCAGATAATTAATTACATATTTAGGGTAATTACGATACTACCCTTATCCATAAAAAGACCATTTTACCCCTAGACTCTTCAAACCTAAGATTTGTTTTTTTAAGTCCGGTAAAGACTCCTTTCAGTAAATCTTCGTATTCGAGATCCCTACATGGTTGGACACAACCTTTCCAAGCTCAACTAACTTCTCAAATTAGTTAGCTTGGTTGTAGCAAGGGTTCCGAGGTCTGGTTCTACGGGCATCAATCCGTGTGAACCCTGGTCTAATCGTAGGCATTCTTGACACATTAAGCATTTCTTACCTTATTTCATTTTTAGGGTTGTTACATTATCCCCCCTTAGGAACATTCGTCCCCGAATGAAACTACCACTACCTAGCGTAATGCAGTCAGATCATAACATAATCACTATGCACAGCCAAGCAATAGCAACAAAATATGGAGAGATAAGGAAACTTAGACATAAGAGTAGGAAGTCTAACCTAAAGAGCTGAAAAGATGAGGGTAACGGGATCTCATGTCGGCCTCAGCCTCCTAGGTAGCACCCTCAACAAGATGATTTCTCCACAATGCCTTCACTGTGGCAATCTCCTTGTTCCTCAGCCGCTTGACTTATTTGTCTAAGATCTCAACAGGTATCTCCTCATAGGATAAGTCTTGATCGACCCCCAAACCTTCCACAGGTAGCACCGATGCTGGATCACCTAGGCACTTCTTTAACATGGATACATGAAAGACTGGATGGACAGAAGCTAGCTCCTCAGGCAATGCCAACTCATAGGACACCTCACCAACACGTTGTAGGATCTCGTAAGGACCAACATACCTCAGACTCAACTTCCCTTTCCTGCCAAACCTCATCACCCCCTTCATATGTGATATCTTCAGATAGACCTGGTCACCAACATCAAACTCTAATGGCCGTTTTCTGTTCTCTGCATATGACTTCTGCCGACTGTAAGCAGTAGTCAACCTATTCGTAATCACTCTGACCTTCTCTAAGGCCTCATTAATGATCTCTGGACCCAAAATGGATGAATCTCCAACCTCGAACCACCCAACTGGAGATCTACACCTCCTACCATACAGTGCCTCAAACGGTTCCATCCCAATGCTGGAGTGATAGATGTTATTATACGAGAATTATATCAAAGGCAGATGGTCGTCCCAACTACCCCTGACGTCAATCACACACACCCTCAACATATCCTCCAATATCTGAATGTTGCGCTCTACCTGCCCATCAGTCTAAGGATGAAAGGCAGTACTAAGCTTCACCTGTGTGCCTGAGCTCTTCTAGAAGTATCTCCAGAAATGTGAAGTGATCTGAGCTCGTCTATCTAAAATGATAGACAAAGGAATCCCATGCCATCTCACAATCTCATCAATGTATATTTTTGCATAATCCTCATCTCTGTAAGTAGACTTCACAGGGATAAAGTAAGCAGACTTAGTCATTCTTTCCACAATAACCCATATGGAGTCATGCTGTCTCCTAGTCCTGAAGCCCAACCACGAAGTCCATATTAATGGCCTCACATTTCCAAGTTGGAACTTCAATAATCTAAGTAAGACCGCCAGGCTTAAGATATTCTGCCTTAACCTGTTGAAAATTAGGACATTTGGCCACATATTATGCAATGTCCTTCTTCATGCCATCCCACCAATAAATCTGCTTAAGATCATGATACATCTTGGTGGAACATGGATGTATGGAATATCTGGAACCATGGGCATCTGCAATGATCCTGGTCCGCAAATCATCCATATTTGGTACACATAGCCTGTCCTGGTACCAAAGTATGACATCATCTCCCAAAGCAAAACACTCATTCATCTTAACCAACACTTAGTCCTTCAGCTCCATCAACACAGGATCAAGATGCTGACCCTTCTTGACTTCAACTACTAAGGATGATTCAGAACTAGGATGAACTGAAACACCCCCACTAGTAGAGTTAACTAACCGCACACCCAGTCTGGCCAGTCTGTGTACATCTTTCACCAACTCTTTCTTCTCATCCACAACGTGGGCTATACTTCCCATGCTAATCCTGCTCAAAGCATCAACTACAACATTAGCCTTACCAAGATGGTAGTAGACATTCATGTCATAGTCCTTCAACAGCTCCAACCATCTTCGCTGACATAGATTCCACTCTCTGTGTGAAAACGTACTAGAGACTCTTGTGGTCTATGAACACATCCACATGCACCTCATAGAAGTAGTGCCTCCACAGCTTCAGTGCAAACACCACAGTTGCCAACTCTAGGTCATGAGTGGGATAATTCTTCTCCTGAACCTTGAGCTTTCTGGATGCATAAGCTATTATTTTACCACCATGAATAAGAACACAACCCTAACCAACCCTAGATGCATCACAATAAACAGTGTAATTCTCACAACACTTAGGCAAAGTAAGCACCGGGGCTGAAGTGAGTCTGTTCTTGAGTTCCTGGAAACTCTTCTCACAAGTCTCCGTCCATTTAAACTTGGCCTTCTTCTTAGTCAAAGCTGTCAGTGGGGCAGCAATGGAAGAAAAACCCTCCACGAACCTGCGGTAGTAACCAACCAATCCTAAGAAGCTACAAATATTTGTGGGAGTAAGAGGTTTTGGCCAGTCATTAACAGCCTCATTCTTCCTGGGGTCCACCTCTACACCTTGATCGGACACAACATGACCCAGGAAGGTCATTGATCTTAGCAAGAATTCACACTTGCTGAATTTGGCATACAACTGATGTTGTCTAAGTACCTGCAAGGTTAGTCTCAAATGCCGTTCATGCTCCTCCTTGGTCTTTGAGTAGATGAGAATGTCATTGATGAATACTATGACGAAAGAGTCAAGGTATTCACGGAAGACCCTGTTCGGGAGATCCATAAATGCAGCAGGTGCATTAGTGAGATCAAATGACATAGCTAAAAACTCGTAATGACCGTAACGGGTAGGAAAGGCTGTCTTTGGGATACCTCCATCCCTAACCCCCCCTCGACTTGAGTGCGAAGAATCGTTGCCTCGTTAGAGTCTCCTCACTTGAACCATTCGGTTGAACTTTCTCCTTCCTTTTTTTCTCGACCTCTCATATACGGACAATCCTTCATCATGTGACCCGGTTTGCTAAAACTGTAACAAGCGTTAGAGCCCCTCATACACTCTCCTCCATGAAGTTTACCATACTTCTTACAAGGTGGCCTCTTTTGAGGTGTATCTACTTCACTGTTTCTCTTAACTCTGGGCTCGGAATCCCTATCATTGCGAATTTTGATTGAACTTGACTCCCCTTGGTGGGAGAGTCCCTTCTTAAACCTGGGCTTATCACTGCTTTCAGTACTACTCTTCCTTGAAAAATTCTTCTCAACTTGCCTTGACCTGTTCCCTGCCTTAGTATGCTTCCTCTTCCTGCTTTCCTCCACTTGTTGGACACGGACCATAAGCCTGGAAAGTTCCATGCTATCATGCAACATAGTTTCCCTACAGTCTTCCTCAAGATCCTCGGCAATCTTAGATCCAGTGTAAATGGGAGGATTCATCCTTGTGAAGTCCATTAACCTTTTAGCCATGGTGTGGTAGGTGGGTTCTCCCTAGGAACACCTTGTTGCTCTGCCTGGGCTGTCATAGCCTGAGCTTGTAAGGTGATGGCTTGGGCCATCTGTACCAGGGCTATCCTTACTTCTCCATCTGTCAACCCAGCTGAGTTAACAAGCATCTCCATTTCAGCAGCTGGGGCCTGGGGAGGATTTTGGTTTACCCTAGGAGATGCTCCTCCAATATCTCCGCCTACGTTTCTCCTCATATTCATATTTCTGAATCTCAAGAGTTGATGTTAGATACACTCATAACACCAAAAAATCACAAATTTGAAAAGGCACTATCAGTAGAAGGGAAATTTTCCTTCGCATCATGCAGTCTCTGATTCAGGATAGTGGTGCACTTTACTACCATCACTTAGAAACTACTCAATGTGGTTGATGTGAACTTATTATCCTCGGAATTTAACCTAGGGCTTTGATACAAACTTTTTCACGACCAGAATCTAGACCCCAGATGAGACCGGCGTCGTTGACCTCTCAGAAGTCGCAAACAAGCCTACATACGTCATTCTCACTTCATCTAGGTTAATTTTAGCAAAAAATTTGAACTTTTTGTTTTCTTATTTCATGCTAAGCATTTTAAACTTAATATCATAGGCGTTCACAAATCAACCATCTAATAGGGAGAAAATCAAATGAAAGAATCAGTTCATAATTTTACTTAAACGTATTTTTGCCAAAACGACACCAATACAATTTCTGAACAAAAGTGGAAAGAAACACTAGTGGAACATGCTCCATCGGCTATAGCCTACATCAAAGCTAGATAATAACGGTAGACATCCTCGAAAGCATGAGGGCCTAACAAGTCCTGATGAAAGCTCCACGTCTGGATAACTTCAACGTCAACTTGTAAGCTCTAGCGTCCACCTGTGCCTGCACCTAAAATTGTAGAATTGTATGGGATTAGTACATACTTTTACTAAGTATGGGTATATGCAAGCACACACAAAGGACATGCATGAGTAAGAACAGCTCTTTCCTTACAACATGATTATGGAAAGTCAATTTAGTGGACTTGACAAAATGGGATTAGGAAAGTTAGTGAGCTTTCAAAATATGGATTACGAAAGTCATGCCATGAGAGTAACATGCATCATCATACTTATCATAATGCACACATCACACATATTACACATATCACATATCATTTTGCATATAGCACATAACATCATTCATATCATGCATTCATATGCCATGAGACTTTGGAATCATGGACTTGATATTAAAACATCTCTAAATGAGGGATCAACAGTTGGGACCTTAACTAGGGAGCCTTTTTTAGCAAACACAGAGTCTGCTTCATTCATTCATACGTACTTCACTTCATGTCGTTCATAGGCTAGGTGAACTCCAGCTATACTTAGGGTGTAGTTTAAGACTTTCATCGGGTTCGCTGTGCAATGATCAAGAATGACCTACTGTCATTACTTAGGTCTAGATCACCTCTTGATTATCCTATACTAACACCTTTGGTATCATTCGTTTCATTATGTGCATCATTTGAGGCTTACCTTATTCATTCATTGGGAACTTTAACTGTAACTGACATAGATCATGTGACAATCATTACAAATCCAGTGTCTGCCCCACACCGAAAGTGACCCAAAACATGCTAGAATATATAGGGGATTGAACCCTGCTTGGCAGTATAGGTTCAACGATTATGAGATATAAGGAAGCCCATACCCGACAATGCCGGACAGTCTCATCTCACGAGAGTTACGTAAACCTCCACCCTTCTCGAAAGAAGGCATCATCGCTTATAGCTAGTTTATCGGTGCTCAGTATAAAGTTCCATTTCATTCAACTCATACGTCATGGAAGCTGGCTTTTAGTATGAGGATCATAGATCAATATATGATTTATCATCTCATCATTAGTATTAAGTGTGTTTATCCCAATAATTTCATTAGAATGTTCATAAAGACTGGTCTTAACTTTACACTCTCATAGGTGAGTACGTTTTGGTAACATTTACTTAGGCTCATTTGAGATTGCTCTCATCTTTTACATTGGCCTTATATCATGTTGTCAACACATTCATTAACATTAGCACATTTGCTCTTCATAATTACTCACCCCTTTTTACGTGAATGTTTATTTCATCATATGCCAATGCACTTGGTCATTTAGTGTATCTTACACACGTACTTAACCCTTCTAGGGTTTCATCATTTCATCACATACATCTTATGTTCACTTATTTTTAATCGTATGCTTGACTTATGGGTCTTTACATACAAGTCTGAGGCTTCATTCATAGTTTGTTAAGTTACTCATAACTTCCTAAGATTATGTAGTACAAGACTTATGTATCTTGTATATATGCCAAAATTTCGATTTTGATCTAAGTAGGTAAAATTATTCTTGAATATTTAATTCACGTATTATTTATGTATCAATACTGAAATTTGGGGCAAGGGCTCAAATCCCTTGGACAACACTTACATTTTTCCTTGATTTTATTTTTAGTCCTCTTGACATTGGGACCCTAGATCGAACCCCAACATCAACATTTCTTTTTAGTTCCTCTTTCTAGAACTTCTCTCCTTTGGCCGAGGGGTTTTGGGTTCGAACACCCACAACCCCCTTTTTATTTTGCTATCTATTTTCCTTGTCCATTTCGTCTTAACTAGGAGGTTGTGGGATCAAACCCGCACAGCCTCTATTTTTTTCTTTATTTCGCATGGGACTTAGAGGTTGTGGGTTCGAACCCCCACAACCTTCTTATTTTTATTTTCATTTAAAAGCTAACTACTTAAGCGTTGGCAGTGAGGTTGTGGGATCGAGCCCCCACAACTTCACTTTATTTTCTTTTTAATTTCTCTCTTTGTCTCCTCCTTCAGCCAAGAGGTGGTGGGTTCGAACCCCACTTCTCTCATTATTTTTATTAATTTAAAATTTCTCCCTTACTCTGTTGTTTGGCCGAGAGGTTGTGGGTTTGAATCCTACCTCTCATTTTTTTTTCAGCTTTCATGTAGTGAGGTCTTGGGTTCAATCCCCACTGACCTCACATGTTTTAAATATACTTTTGAACCTCTCAACCTCAAGTATTCTGGCCGAAAATTCCATCACCAAGTGCTGGAATTTTTTTTAGCCTTTATTTAACAACATTCATACGTTCGTTTTGAGGTACTTTCACAGTTCGTTTAACCCATTCTTAGGTGTAGATTCATTGTTGTTTTAGCTTAGATTTTTCCACTTAAGATCAGCCACCTAACACTTCATTTACATCACAATTTACACACCTTATGAACAATAATTCCAATCATCAAAAAGTCATTTTAAGGATTCAAATGGAGAACAACAACAAACATTTTACACATTGCACCACATCATTTTCGGTTAACATCATTGAACATGCTTAATATTTCCAAACATAAAATCATAAGGAACATCATATTTCACACTTAGAGACCAGCAATTATACCAGCAACATGATTTCTAAACTATTTTAGATTGAAATTGGAAGGAGACTAGGGACAAGGAGTTCAACAATGAAGGGGACAGCCCTAGTTTTATACGTTGAATTTTGTAGAAAGAAATTTGTCTTGGAGAAATGATTACAAGAGAGAAAACCCATACCTGTTCTTGGTGTTGTTCAACACTCAAAGTTGCTGGGCAGAATCACCACCAAACCCAACGTACAACGCAGAAACTCCCACCTTACCCGTCGAGAAGATGATGCAAAGTTTTTGTTTCTTAAGTTCGCTTGCTTGCTTGTATATTTTTTTGTTTGTAAGTTCTTTGAGTGTAGAGAAATTTGATTGTTTTCTAATGTTTTTATCTTCTGTTTTTGCAGCCAAGAAAAAACAATTTGGACGAGAGAGAGAGATTTAGGCGTGAGAGATAGTGCCTCTTAAAACTAGGATAGTTGGCAAGACTTAGTCAATTTAAAAAAAAAAATTAATAAAATAAAGAAATAATAATTAATAATAAAATCTTATTTTCCTTTTTAAATCATACATAAATTATTAATTTATTAAATTAATTCACTAATAACAAAAATCACATTAAATCATTGCTCCCACTTAGGTTCGAACTTGCATGGAGGAAGACTTCATTTCAAGGGCTCAATTTCGGCCCTCTCTCCCCAAATTACCCCTCCAGTTTATTAATTAAATAATTAATTACATATTTAGGGTAATTACGATACTACCCTTATCCAGGAAAAAGACCATTTTACCCCTAGACTCTTCAAACCTAAGATTTCTTCTTTTTAAGTCCGGTAAAGACTCCTTTGAGTAAATCTTCGTATTCGAGAGGCCTACATGGTTGGACACAACCTTTCCAAGATCAACTAACTTCCCAAGTTAGTTGTCTTGGCTGTAGCAAGGGTTCCGAGGTTTGGTTTTACGCGCATAAGTCCGTGTGAACCCTGGTCTAATCGTAGGCATTCTTGACACATTAAGCATTTCTTACCTTATTCATTTTTAGGGTTGTTACAAATGCTTATCCCAATTTCCCCTTGAATTCAATAATATAAGCCCTAGCATATCTTTTAGGGTATGAATAGTACGCTCTGCTTGACCATCCATTTGGGGATGAAAAGCGGTGCTTAGCTTCACTTTAGTACTTAAACCTCCTTTGAATGACCTTCAAAACATAGATGTGAATTGTGCACCTGGTCCGATATGATGGATAAGGAATACCATGGCGACACACAATCTCATATATGAAGATCCTTCCATAATCTTCCGCCGAATAAGTAGACATGACGAGAATAAAATGAGCGGACTTGGTCAAGCTATCCACAACCACCCATATAGAGTCATATTGCCTTTGAGTCCGAGCCGAACCTACTACAAAAATCCATAATGATGTCTTCCCACTTCCAAGTAGGAATTTGAATTTCTTGTAGTAAGCCACCGAACTTTTGGTGTTCGGCTTTCACTTGTTGGTAATTTGGAAACTTAGCAACAAACTCCGCTATGTCCTTCTCAAACCTTCCCACCAAAATACTTTCCTAAGGTCATGGTACATTTTTGACGAACCCAGATGAATGGAGTAACGAGATCCATGGGCTTCCTCAAGAATCCAGTTGCTTAACCCATCTACATTGGGAACACACAATCTTCCTTGATACCTCAAGATACCATCCCCCCTATGGAGAGAATGACTAATTAAGCTTACCAAGAACCGATTCCTTCAACTCCATCAATGGTTGATCAAAGTGTTGATTGCATTTCACCTCAATTACCAAAGATGACTTGGAGTTATGATGGACTATAAAACCACGACTCAGAGAATCTTCAAACCTCACACCCAATCTAGACAACCTATGAACATCTCTAACTATGTCTTTCCTGGCTTCCTCAATATGAGACACACTGCCCATGGTCATACGACTTAGAGCATCAACAACCACATTGGCCTTGCTTGGTGATAGAGAACACTCATGTCATTTAAACAATTCTAAGCACCTTTTTTGTCGGAGATTCAACTCCTTTTGGGTAAAAACATAGTGGAGACTCTTATGGTCCGTATACACATCAACATGGACACCATACAAGTAACACCTCCATATTTTCAAGGCAAATACCATGGCTGCTAATTCAATATAATGAGTTGGATAGTTTCTCTCAGGCACTTTAAGTTTCCTAGAAGCATAGGCTATCACTTTGCCATGTTGCATAAGCACACACCCTAAACCCACTCGGGATGCATCACAATACACAACAAAACCCTTTGTACCCTCCGATAAAGTCAACACCGGAGCGGAAGTAAGCCTATTTTTCAAAATTTGGAAACTTATCTCACATGCCTCCGACCACTCAAATTACTTACTCTTTTGAGTGAAAGTAGTCAAGGGAGATGCAATGGACACAAAACCATCCACAAACCTCAGATAATAACCTGCTAGACCCAAGAAACTCCTAATGTCGGTAGAAGTTAATGGTCTAGACCAATTTTTTGCCGCCTCCATTTTCCTTGGGTTAACCTAAACTCCATCACTAGAGATGATATGAACAAGAAATGCCACCTACCTCAACCAAAAATCACATTTGCTATATTTGGCAAACAATTAATTCTCCTTAAGCACTTGTAACACCACCTTCAAATGGTTCATGTAGTCACCCTCATTTTTTGAATATACCAAAATGTCGTCAATGATGACAATGAAAAGTAAATCTATGTAACTTCAAATCACCCTATTCAAGAGATCCACAAATGTTGTCGGGGCATTTGTGAGACCAAAGGATGTTACTAAGAACTCATATGACCATATCTAGTCCGAAACACCGTCTTTGGTGTATCCACACCACTCACCCTAAGTTGGTGATACCCTGATCTCAAATCAATCTTAGAAAAGTTGCTTTCCCCTTGGAGTTGATCAAACAAGTCGTCAATCCGAGGGATAGGATACTTGTTCTTAATAGTGACTTTATTGAGTTAGCGGTAATCAATACATATCTTAAGGGACCCATCCTTATTCTTCACAAACAAAATCAGAGCACCCAAGGGAGAAATACTAGGTCTAATGAAGCCTTTGTCTAGTAGATCTTTGAGTTGAGCCTTCAAATCTTTCAATTCAGCCGGAGCCATCCGATAATGAGGAATTGAAATGGGATTTGTATCCGGAAACAAGTTGATACAAAAATTAAATTTCTCATTCAGGAGAAATATCAGGAAGATTATTAGGAAAAACCTCCGGAAATTCCCTCACTACCGGGACCGACTCAATGGGAGGAATTTTGAAGTTTAAATCTTGGACTCTTACTATATGGTATAAACACCCTTTAGAGATCATTTTGCATGCTTTCAAAGAAGAGATGATACGAACTCTAGGAATATAATTTCTCCCCTTCTACTTTAAAATGGGCTCATTTGAAAGTTAAACTTTCACCACCCTCGTTCTACAATCTATAGTGGCAAAGCAACCATGCAATCAATCTATACCCAAAATGACATCAAAATCAAGCATATAAAGTTCTACTAAGTCAACATAAGACACCCTATTAGGCAACATTATAGGAAACTTTTTATATACCCTTTTTGCAACAACCGACTCACCAACTGGGGTAGACACTACAAAAGGTTCATGCAAAATATCGGGCATTATGTCAAACTTTCTAGCTACTAGAGGAGTAACAAATTATAAGGTAGCACTGAAATGAAGTAAGACATATACATCAATAGAGAAGACTTTCAACATACTAGTCACCATGTCGGGATAAGTCTCTTGCTCACCCCTAGAGCGGAGATAATAGAAGTGGTTCTTCTTCGGAGCCTCATTCGAACCACTTGCTTGAGCTTGAACACTACCCTTGTCTTGACCCCTTACATTAGGGCAATCCCTAACCTTGTACCCACTTTTACCACAACCAACACAATTATCCGTTCCCTTAAGACAATCACCATAGTTCTTCTTCACACACTTCCCAGAAGTTGGCTTCTTGGTTGGTGAACTAATATACCTTCCCTTAGACTTAGGGTTAGATACCCTATCATTTATAGCCTTAGGGAATTTGGAAGGAACTTGATTAGAAACCCTCTTTTTGAATCTAGGCTTGTCTTGAATCTCAAGCCTTTCTTTTGAAGAACTACCATCAAACGATCTTGCCCTCTTGGCATCTCTACTCTTCCTCTTAGACCTTGTCTCTTCCACATGTTGAGTATTAACCATGAGACAATAAATGTTCATGTTTTCGTGTAGCATATCCCGATGTCACTCCTTTTGCAAATCATTCGACACCCCCATCATAAAATGGGTTATTTCATCCCAAGGATCGGAAACCAAAAAAGCAGCATATTTGACAACTTAGTGAATTTAAATGAGTATTCAAGCACACTCATACCTCCTTGAAGAAGGTTGATGAACTCCACCACTTTAGCTTTCCTCTTCTCACTAGGAAAGAACTGATCAAGAAAATCCTTCTTGAACACCTCCCAAGTCACCGGTCTACCCCTTAACGGCCTGTTGTCCCTTCATTGGACATTCCAAGTTTGGGCCATATTTTTGAGTTGGTAAGTGGCTAGCTCGTCCTTTTCAGTAGTAGACAACCCCATAGGATAGAGAATCTTGTAGATTTCATCAGTGAACACCTGGGGGTCTTCTGAAACCTTGGACCCTAGAAAGTAGAAGGATTCATCCTAGTGAAGTCCCTTAGACGAGAGGTCATGGTAGCAACTTGTTGGTGTGCTCGAGGCACAACCTCTCGATTAGCTTTGGCTGTCACTGCTTGGGCTTGAGTAGTAGCAGATTTTGCTTGGGTAGTAATGTCTTGGACTGTTACGAAAAGAACGACCCATATGTTCTCATCCGCCAAAGGGGGAGAATTGACCTGGTCTTGGTCATCATTCACATCTTCCTCAAGAGGAGGAACTTAAACACCCGGGGAGGAACTCCCACATTTGCAATCTCTTATTCAAGTCTTCGTGCCACATTTTTTCGAGTATTCTTTTCCTATAATCACAATAAGATGATTAGATGCAACAGAACACAATAAGTACACTCTAGTTGCACGATATTGGCTTTCCAAGAAAGTGAGACTTTCCTAAGCATCATATATATTCCTATTCATAAGTGTGGCACGCTTCACAATTATAAATAAGAGCCTACATAGACGTGGTTTGATAGAGACGTCGACTTAAAGATATTCAACCTCATGCTATGATACTAAGTTTGTCACATCAGGAAAAAAAACCCTAGACGTAACCGGCGTCGTAGTCCTCTTTGAGGACTAAGACTACTCTCTTATCTTACATCATTACATTCATAGGTAAAATTTAGCGGAAAATTTAAAACTTTTCATTGCTTCTACTCGGAGGCTTACATAGACCTCTACATACACGTAGTATATATATATATATATATATATATATATATATATCGAGTATACATAGACTCTTCGTATAGAAAAATTACTTAGTCTTCTACTTTTATTGCACACATATATATAGAATATAACATAGTCAAGTAACTCTATCATCAAGTAATAATATCAACAAGAATCAAGAAGAGTTCATTATAACATAACCTAAGCAAGAAAATTACCCATGAACCCCTATCAAGTCAACAAGTGCAATGACCAAGCAAAGCCCCATAACCTTACTCAATCAAGTAACCCAACAAGAATTATTACCAACATCCTACTTCACATAGAATAGCATTTAAGATTACATATCATTTTACTTTAACAATGTAGACCAACACATATTCATAAGTGAAACTAATCAATGTATAGTATCAACAATGTGCGGGTTCATCATATACATATTATATATCATCATAAAAGTATTCATACATAAGAACATCCTACTAAGACTCCCCTCAAGGCTGACTAGTGCAATGTTTAGGTAGAGTCCCATACCCCTGCCTAAACTAAGCTAGACCTCTTAGGTTATCTTACTTGGAGTTCATTCCTTAAGTTCACTTTACCTTTTAGGAACATCTTGCCCTAACTGACGTAGACCACATAAGCAAAGGTGGAATCTGGTGTAATAGAACCCAACACCGAAAGAAGGCGGACTACTTTCCAAGGTAGTACAAAATCATGAACATAGCAACTACATGGATCCACTAGCTAGTATTCCTATGGGGGCAACAAAGTTCAATAACTAGGAGATATAGTTGGGACCCTCTTTATGCTACATGCATTGTAGATTCCAAGTTGAAGAGTACATTAGTGATCCTACCTGCCCTATGTGAGAAGGGACAGTCCTCACTCTATTTCACTCGTTGCTAAGTTAGAGTCCTTTTGAAATGTCTTTAATATCTTTATTTAATAATCATAGCGTATTGTAGGTCATAGGGTCTAACCCTTCTATAAATATCATCATCGTCATACTTCAATAGGAATTGCATGAGTATTGTCCTTTCATTACAATTCATATAGGTGAGGTTAGCACGTTAACATTTTCATATCAAGATAAGGCACATTGGTAAATATTTCACCATCCTTATAACATTTACATCTTAAGCCAACACCTCACAAATCATAGTCAAGACATTTAAATTCAACTTCATACCACCCTATCAATCGTAATACAAGGCATACTCCAATACAACATCATAACTTAATCACAATTAACCATAATTTGAAGTAAAGGATAGGGATCATAATACTTACCAATTCTCCTTCATAACTCATCATCAAGGTCTTACCATCAACCCTTAATCAACCCAATAAGGGTATAATATCATCATAATGCAATAATCTACATGATAAAAATGCTAGAAGAATCACCACATCACAATTCAATACTAGATCATAGCATAAAACAAAATCCTTAGGTCTAACTCACATTATACTGCATAACCTAGATCACTTCTCAAGAACTAGCATGAAAGGAATATAAATCACCCTAATTAATTTATGAATAGTGTAACAACATCATCTAGTAGTAATTCAACCAATAACCAAGTCAATTGAACCAATATAACCTAATTCATATCAAGATCATAACCTAGGGTTAAGGGGTAAATGTCATGTTCTACAAACTAGACCAAACCATCAAGATATATCATAATTAAGCTAGAATACATGTTAATATATTCATAATATCCAAATAAATCATAAGAAAATCAATTCATAACATCAATTTCGAGATTGGATGAAACTCACTTGAAATGTCAACTTTAGAAATCAATTTGATGGAATTGTTTGAGGAAAGAGGTCTCAAAGGTGAATTAGATCCCATACCTTAATAATTGATGAAGATGATGGTGAATTGACTCTTTGAATCCCTTAAATATACCCTAGCTTGGTCTTCAATGGAGTTCTTTACTAGAGAGAGAAAAAATAGAAAAGGAAGAAAGTTTGGGTTTATGAGTTATGAGAGTTTAATTAGTCTTGATTAGGTTAGGACTTTATATAGGGTGTTTAACTAAGTTAATAAGATCTCCCTAATACCCCAACTAATTAACTAATACTTTAATTAATTCATTGGAACTAACTTAAAACGTGCAGAAATCTTAGCCCTCACTAACGAGACCTCGACCAATGGACCGTCTATGAGTCGGCGACCCCTATCCCTTCTGTGCTGCACATCCGTAGGTAAGTTCAGAGACTAGTCCAAATGTACAATTTTCCAGAATTTCTAAGTGTTGTTCGACGGATGGCATCGACGCCCCATCGATCCACACACGTTCCGTCAAGTCCCCTAGTTGGTGCACACTGCCCAGGCAGTGCTTTTGACCCCAAAATGAAAGGGTCCTCCTCAAGGGACCTTGGTCGGTCCTTGGAGAGTCGTACCCAGACGTTTCGACTATGAACCAACTTAAACACATGTTAGACACCCTTCCACCACATTTCATGAATTTCCAACTCCTAAAATCTAGTCAAATAGGCTAAGGCACACTAATACCTCCTTGAACTAGTTTCCGGACGTCATGGACGTTTTTGTTTCTAGACTTTCTAAATGACTTATATACAATAAGATTTACTTTAAAATAGTGTTTAAACCTTATGACACTTATGTAAGGCTATAGATCACGTCTTTGATTTTCGAAGTGTAACATTATCCCCCCCTTAGGAACATTCGTCCCCGAATGACACTAAAAATCTTTTGAAAGAAGTAATAGACTCAAGACTAGAATCCCAACCAACAACAATACATAACAACATTAGTTAAAACACCAATCATATCATTTACATAAGGAAGTTCAAAATTTTCAATTTCCACACATAAGGCTCAACAATACATTATGAGGAATATCCTTCTCACAACTACAAGAGCTCAACATAACATTTATGAGTCAACTATGCCAAAGTTCAACTTACCGACAAGATACATATAATTTTATAAAGACCCACCATATCAAAATGCACAACATAACTCAAACAAGCAAAATTGCAAATTATGGGCATACTTTACTGTAATCACTGTAACAATATCCAAAAATGCACATATTGCGAAACTTCTCCAAAAATCAAGAAAGTTTAATTTTTAGTCATTATTTTCATTATTAGTAAGAACAACTAACCTTAGTTATCAAATAGATGAGGGTAAAGGGACTTCATGTCGGCCTTGGCCTCCCATGTTGCATCCTCAATTAGGTGATTCTTTCATAACATCATTACGGAAACCACCTCATTGTTCCTCATTTTCTGTACTTTCCTACAAAGGATTTGAACCTGAACTTCCTCCTAAGAGAAAGTATCCTTCACACCAAGAACCTCAATAGGAAGGATAGTCTCGGGATCACCGATACCCTTCTTAAGCATGGAAACATGGAAAACCGGATGAATCGAAGCCAATTCACTAGGAAACATTAAATCATAGGCAACCTTACAAACCCTTTGCAAGACATCATAGGAACCCACATAACGAGGACTCAACTTCCCTTTCTTTCCATATCTAACCACCCCTTTCATAGGCGAAATTTTCAAATACACCTTATCACCTTCTTCAAACTCCAAATCCCTTCTCCTATGATTGTCATAAGACTTTTGCCGACTATAGGCCATTTGCAACCGGTTCCTTATGATATGAACTTTTACCAAAGTCTTATAAATCAAATTAGGACAAAGAAGCGTAGGCTCACCAACTTCAAACCATCCAATAAGAGACCTACACCTCCTACCATACAAGACATCGTAAGGAGCCATTGATATCGACGAATGAAAACTATTATTGTGAGCAAAGTCCAACAAAGGCATATGCTTATCCCAATTTCCCTTGAAATCAATAAACAAGCCCTAAGCATATCTTCAAGCGTTTGGATAGAGCACTCCGCTTGACCATACGTTTGGGGATGAAAAGCGGTGCTTAGCTTCACCTTAGTACCAAACCCTCCTTTGAATAACCTCCAAAACCAAGATGTGTATTGTGCACCCCTATACGATATGATGGATAACGGGATACCATGGCAACATACAATCTCTTCTATGAAGATCCTTGCATAATCTTCCGCCGAATAAGTAGACTTGATGAGAATAAAATGAGCGGACTTGGTCAACCTAGCCACAACCACCCATATAGAGTCATATTGCCTTTGAGTCTGAGGAAAACCTACTACAAAAACCATATTGATGACTTCCCACTTCCAAGTAGGAACTTGGATTTCTTGTAGTAAGCCACCCGACTTTCGATGTTTGGCTTTCACTTGTTGGGAATTCGGACACTTAGCAACAAATTATGCTGTGGCGCTTCTTCAAACCTTTCTACAAAAATACTTCCCTAAGGTCATGGTTCATTTTTGTCGAACCCGGATGAATGGAGTAATGGGATCCACGGGCTTGCTCAAGAATCCGGTTCCTCAACCCATCTACATTGGGAGCACACATTCTTCCTTGATACCTCAAGACACCATCCCCCCTAAGGAGAATGACTCATTAAGCTTACCAAGAACCGATTCCTTCAACTTCATCAATGGATTATCAAGGTGTTGTTTGGACTTCAGCTCAATTACCAAAGATGACTCGGAGTTATGATGGACTATAAAACCACCATTCAGAGAATCTTCCAACCTCACACCCAATCTAGCCAACCTATGAACATCTCTCACTAGGTATTTCTTTTCTTCCTCTATATGAGACACACTACCCATGGTCATATGACTTAGAGCATCCACAACCACATTGACCTTGCAGGGGTTATAGAGAAAAATATGTCATAATCTTTCAATAATTATAACCACCTTATTTGTCAGAGATTCAACTCCTTTTGGGTAAAAACATATTGGAGACTCTTATGGTCGGTATACACATTAACATGGACACGATACAAGTTATGCCTCCATATTTTCAATACAAATACCACGATCGCTAATTTAAGATCATGAGTTGGATAATTTCTCTGATGCACCTTAAGTTGCCTATAAGCATAGGCTATCACTTTCCCATGTTGCATAAGCACACACCCTAAGCCCACTCGGGATGCATCAAAATACAATACGAAACCCTTTGTACCCTCCGGTAAAGTCAACACCGGAGTGGAAGTAAGCCTATATTTCATAATTGGAAACTTCTCTCACATGCCTCCAAACACTCAAATTTCATGCTCTTTTGGGTCAAAGTAGTCAAGGGAGATGCAATGACGCAAACCATCCACAAACCTCCAATAATAACCTGCTAGACCCAAGAAACTCCTAATGTCGGTTGGATTCAATGGTCTAGGACAATTTTTCACTGTCTCAGTTTTCCTTGGGCAACCTCAAGAGATGATATGACCATGAAATGCCACCGACCTCAACCAAAACTCACATTTTCTATATTTGGCAAACAATTGATTGTCCTTAAGTATTTGTAACACCACCCTCAAATGGTTCATATGATCACCCTCATTTTTCGAATATACAAGATATATTCAATGAAAACAATGACAAATGAATCTAGGTAACTTCGAAACACCATATTCATTAGATCCATAAATGTCGCTGGGGCATTTGTGAGACCAAATACATTAGTAAGAACTCATAGTGGCCATATCTATTCTAAAACGCCGTCTTTGGTATATCCTCACCTCTCACCCTAAGTTGGTGATACCCCGATCTCAAATCAATCTTAGAAAAGTACCTTGCCCTTTGGAGTTGATCAAACAAGTCGTCAATCTGAGGGAGAGGATACTTGTTCTTAACAGTGACTTTATTGAGTTGGCGGTAATCAATGCACATCCTAAGGGACCCATCCTTCCTTTTCACAAACAAAACTGGAGCACCCCATAAAGAAATACTAAATCTAATGAAGCCTTTGTGTAGTAGATCTTTGAGTTGAGCCTTCAACTCTTTCAATTCGAACAGAGCCATCCGATAAGGAGGAATTGAAATGGGATTTATATTTGGTATCAGGTCGATACCAAAATCAATTTCCCGCTTGGGAGGAATACCGCGGAGATCATTAGGAAAAACCTCCGGAAACTCCCTCACTACGGGGACCGACTCAATGGGAGGAATTTCATAGTCTAAATTTTGGAATCTTACTATATGCCATAAATACACTTTAGAGATAATTTTGAATGATTTCAAGTAAGATATGATACGACCTCTAGGAATAGAATTTCCCCCCTTTCACTCTAAAATGGGCTGATTTGGAAAGATAAACTTCATCACCTCGTTCTACAATCTATACTAGCAAAGCAAGCATGCAACCAATCGATACCCAAAATGACATCAAAATCAAGAATATCAAGTTCTACTAGTTCAACATAAGAAACTTTATTGGGCAACATTATAGGACAATTTCTATATACCCTTATTGCAACAACCGACTCACTCACTGGGGTAGACACTACAAGAGGTTCATGCAAAATATCGGGCAAAATGTCAAAACTTTTAGCTACTAGAGGAGTAACAAATGATAAGGTAGCACCGGGATCAAGTAAGGAATTACATCAATAGAGAATACTTTCAA
Source organism: Solanum pennellii (assembly GCF_001406875.1). NCBI lineage: Eukaryota > Viridiplantae > Streptophyta > Magnoliopsida > Solanales > Solanaceae > Solanum > Solanum pennellii. The sequence goes on along the minus strand of NC_028643.1, from coordinate 7,429,670 downwards.
CATACGGTCACCACGTCGGGAGAAGTCTCTTGATAACCCCTAGAGCAGAAAACACAGAAGCGGTTATTCTTCAGAGCCTCATTTGAACCACTTGCTTGAGATCTACCATTATACTTGTCTTGAAACCTCACATTAGGGCAATCCCTATCCTTTTGCCCACTTTTACCACAACCAAAATAGTTATCTGTTCCCTTAAGACAATCACCATAGTGCTTCTTGCCACACTTTCCACAAGTTGGCTTGTTGGTTGGTGAACTAGTGTAACTTAGCTTAGACTTAGGGTTAGACACCCTACCATCCCTAGCCTTAGGGAATTTTTAAGGAACTCGATTACAAACCCTCTTTTCGAACCTAGCCTTGTTTTGAATCTCAAGCCTTTCCTTTCAAGAATTACCATCAAATGATCTTGCCCTCTTGGCTTCTGTACTCTTCCTATTAGACCTTGTCTCTTCCACATTTTGAGTATGAACATGAGATGAGAAATGCTCATATTGTCGTGTATCATAGCCCAATGACACTCCTCTTGTAAGTCATCTGACACCCTCGTCACAAAATGACTTATTTCATCCCTAGGTTCGAAAACCAAAGAAGGAGCATATTTTGACAATTTAGTGAATTTCAAAGAGTATTCAAGCACACTCATATCTCCTTAATGAAGGTTGATGAAATCCACCACTTTAGCTTCCGTCTTCTCCCTAGGAAAGAACCGATCAAGAAAATCCTTCTTGAACACCTCCCAAGTCACCGGTCCACCCCTTAACGACCTATTGTCCCTCCATTGGACATACCATGTTTGGGCCACATCTTTGAGTTGGTAAGTGGGTAACTCGCCCTTTTACTAGTAGACAACCCATAGCATAGTTGATCTTGTAGATTTCATCAATGTACTCTTGGGGGGGTTTTATACAACCTTGGACCCGTAGAAAGTAGGAGGATTCATCCTAGTGAAGTCCCTTAGATGGGAGGCCAGGGTAGCAATATTTTGGTGTGCTCGGGGCACAACCTTCTGATTAGCTTGGGTCGTCGTTGCTTGGGATTGAGTAGTAGCGGCTTGTTCTTGGGTAGTAATGGCTTGGACCATTTGCAAATTAGCAGCCCTTATGTTCTCATCCGTCAAAGGGGGAGGATTGACTGGGGCTTGGTCATTATTCACATCTTCCTCAAGAATAGGAACTTGATCTCCACGAGAAGAAACTCCCGCATTGGTGATCTCTTCTTCAAGTCTTCGTGCCGCATTCATTCGAGTATTCATTGCCTAGAATTACAATAAGAGGATTAGATGCAAAATCACACAATAAGTACAGTGTAGTGGCACAATATTGGCTTTCCAAGAAAATGAGAGTTTCCTAAGAATCATATAGTTTCTATTCATAAGTGTGGCATGCTTCAAAATTATGAATATGAACCTACATAGATGTGGTTTGAGAGAAACATCGACTTAAAGATATTCAACCTCATGCTCTGATACCAAGTTTATCACATCCTGGAAAAACCCCCTAGACGTAACCGACCTCATCGTCCACTTTGAGTACTAAGACTAGCCTCTTATCTTACATCACTACAATCAAAAGTTGGCAAAAAATTTAGAACTTTTCATTACTTCTACTCTGAGGTTTACATAGACCTCTACATACACGTAGTACATATATATCGAGTATAAAAGAACCTTCGTATAGGAAGATTACTTAGTCTTCTACTTTTATTGCATATAGATATATAGTATATAACATAGTAAAGTAACTCTATCATCAAGTCATAATAGAAACAAGTATGAACAAGAGTTCATTATAACATAACCACAGCAAGACAATTACCAATGAACCCTTATCAAGTCAACAAATGCAATGACCAAGAAAAACCCATAAACTTACTCAATCAAGTAACCCAACAAGAATCATGACCAACATCCTAGTTCACATAGCATATCATTTAAGAGTACATACCATTTTACTTTAACAATGTATACCAACATATATTCATAAATGAAACTAATCAACATATAGTATCATCAATGTGCAAATTCATCATATACATATCATATATCATCATAAGCATATTAGTTCATTTTACCTTTTGGGACATCTTGCCCTAACCAACATAGACCACATGAGCTAATGTGGAATCCAGTTCATGGAACCCTACACCGAAAGAAGGCAGACTACTTGCCAAGGTATTACCAAAACATGAACATAGCAACTACGTGGATCCACTAGCTAGTATTCCTATAGGGGCAACATAGTTCAAGAACTAGGAGATATAGTTGGGACCCTTTTTATACTACATGCATTGTAGTATCCAATCTCAAGAGTACATTAGCGATCCTACCTTTTCTATGTGGAAAGGGACACTCCTCACTCTAGTTCACTCGGTGCTAAGCTAGAGTCCCTTTTGAAATGTCTTTATTAATCATCATAGCTTACAGTAGGTCATAGGGTCTAAACCTTGTATAAACATCATCATCATCATAGATCAATAGGAATTGCATTAGTTGTCTTTTCATTGCAGTTCATATAGGTGACATTAGCACGTTAACATTTTCATATCATGATAGGGCACATTGGTAAATCATTCACCATCCTTATAACATTTACATCTTAAGCCAACACCTCATAAAATAATAGTCAAGACATTTAAATTCAACATCATGCCACCCTATCAATCCTAATACAAGGCATACTCCAATAAAACATCATGACTTAATCATAATTAATCATAATTTGAATTAAAGGATATGGATCATAATACTTACCGTCTCGTTCATAATTCAGCATCAAGGTCTTACCATCAACCATTAATTCAACCCAATTAGAGTATAATATAATCATAATGAAATTATCTACATGATAACAAGTCTAGAATAATCACCACATCACAATTCAATACTAGACAATAACATAAGACAACATACTTAGGTCTAACTCACAAGATATTTCATAACCTAGCTCACTTCTCAAAAACTAGCATGAAAGGACTATAAATCACCCTAATTCATTCATGAATAGTATAAAAACATCATCTTGTAGTAATTCAACTAATAACCAAGTCAATTGAACCAGTATAACCTAATTCATATCAAGATCATAACCTAGGGTTAAGGGGTAAATGTCATCTTCTACAAACTAGACCAAACCATCAAGATATATCATAATTAAGCTATAATACATGTTAATATATTCATAATATCCACAAGAAATCATAAACATATCAATTTATAACATCAATTTCGCGATTGGATGAAACCCGCTAGAAAACTCAACTTTAGAAATCGATTTGATGGAACCCTTTGAGGAAAGAGGTATCAAAGATGAATTAGATCCCATACCTTACTAATTGATAAAGATTTATGGTGAAAGTTGACATTTTGCATCCCTTAAACTCTCCCCTAGCTTGGTCTTCAATGGAGTTCTTCACTAGTGAGAGAAAGAAGAGAGAAGGAAGAGAGTTTGGGTTAATGAGTTATGAGAGTTTAGTTATTCTTAATTAGGTTAGGACTTTATATAGGGTGTTTAAATAAGATAATTAGACCTACCTAATCCCCTAACTAATTAACTAACCCTTTAAGAAATTAATTGGAACTAACTTAAAACTTTCACAAAATCTTAGCCCCCACAGACGAGACCTCGACCAATGGTCCGTTTGTGAATCGATGACCCCAACCCCTTCCGTGCTGCACATCTCTAGGTAAGTTCAGAGACAGATACAAATGGACCATTTTCCAAAATGTTTAAGTGTTTTTCGACGGATGGCATCGATGCCCCGTCGATTCACACACGTTCCGTCAACTCCCCTCGTGGGTGCACATTGGCCAGGCAGTGCTTTTGACCCCAAAACAAAACGGTCCTCCTCAACGGCTCTTGGTTTGTCCTTGGGGAGTCGTACGCGGACATTTCAATTATGACCAACTTAAAAACATTTTATACACCCTTGAACCAAATTTCATGAATTTCCAACTCCTAAAATCTAGTCAAATAGGCTAAGGCATGCTACTACCTCCTTGAACTACTTTTGAGCGTCATGGACGTTTTAGTTTATAGACTTCCTAAATGACTTATATTCATTTTAATGGACCTTAAAACAGTGTCTACACTTTATGACACTTATGTTAGGCTCTAGAACACGTCTTGGATTTTCGAAGTGTTATATTCAGTTCCTGATTTTTCTGAAAATTCTATTCTGAATCATAAAATTCCTTTATGTTATGCATTGAGATTATTGAATTGGTTGTCTCATGCCTATATTTTTGCATGCACTCTATGAATTGAGTACTCTTGAGATGAGTAGTGTCGTTGAGTTATGAGTTTTTAAAATCTGAGTATTGAATTTTCTATATTTTTATTGAGATCCTTGAGTTGATTCGTTCATATCTATATTTCAGTATGAATCTTATTCTTGAGTATTTATTGAAATCTTATTTTGAGTGATTTAAACAAAATATTATTATATAAACTGAATTTTAGGAAAGTTAAGAGGAGCTTAAGAAAGAGTATAAGAGAACTAAGTACGTCCCAAATGTTTTTTACATGAAGAAAAGAGAAGACCCGTTATTTTAGAAAAGTTGATATACCGTGGTTTCACGGTATAATTAATACGTTTTCCTTATGTTTAGTGTGTCCGAAAGCCTTTTTGTGCTAATTTTGATATAAGTTTCTCTTTGTTTTGCAGGAAATCTGTCCAAGGCTGAATGCGGAGATTTTGAGCAAAAAAATGCAGAAGAGACCACCAACGGAGCTTATGACGGTCCGTCGTGCTTGTGACGGTCCGTAGGTGGCAACGTAGTGCAGCTGCTGAAGGAAGATGGGGAAGTCTGACCAAGTGTGGGATT
>NC_028643.1:7393590-7416450 GCF_001406875.1 Solanum pennellii | reverse complement strand
TACTTGCCGGACCAAGGAGGTAGATAATAGGAAAAGAATTATTAACATAGATTTAGCGTAGACTATCTAATAGGTTAGTATTGATTGGTACGAGGTAATAATAACTTAGTCAAATATCGAATACGATGCTTAATATGAGGTAAAGATAAGGGTTAGGAAAGCAACACACGTAGCCGGACCAAGGTGCGGAGTGAGATTTTCTAGATGCCGGACCAAGGATTTAGAAATACATAACTTATCACTTTGCATGCAAGATACTAGGAAAGAATTGTTATAGTTAGAATTATCTAGTTATGAACCTGTGGGGAACACGTAAACCCTAGTTACTTTGATTAACTGATTAAAACCCAACTTTCAAACTCATTAAGTGTCTCTTTCAATTTTGCTAGTTATTTTTACTTATTAGGAAATACAACCCCCCCCTTTTTTTATGTTTTTTTACTTTCCAAGGAAGTCATCAACCGAACAATAGTAATAAACAAGTTGAAGTTAAGTCTAGACTATTTTCCTCGTGGGAACGATCCCAACCTCACTAGTTGGGTTATTTACTTGACGCGACCGCTTTACTTCTCATTTGAGAAGTAAGTTTGAGCGTATCAAAAGTGAAAAGAATTTTAGAAAGATGAAGTACAAAGAAATTACCTCTTAATGATGGTTTTTTAGTATTATCTCAACCAAGAGAAAGTATTTTCACTTTAAACAAAGCGAAACATTGTTTTCTACATGAAAACTGAGTTGCAAAGATATTTCAAAGAAGATAACTCTTATAAAAGTTTAGTTTGAGAAATTATTTCAAACTAGAGAAAGAGAAATGTCTTTATACATTTGAGCAAGAGTATATATTATAGGGAGTAGTATTAAGCACCAATACAAGGGAGATTTTAAACAACTCAGAGCCCCTATAAACCATGTCTTGCCAATATTGGTACAAGATTATACTTTTTGAGATGAATCCTTAGTGGCTTCTGCAGAGTTTAGTGGATCCACTTAGTTGAGGTGTCCTATATACCATATAGAAAAGTTCTGGCAGCGTGGACAAGACGTTGTATCATCGTGTAGCTCATAGTGTTGGTTCTCGGTTAGAGAATCTCCCAATAGAGTTAAAGTGTATTTTTATATATCACTTATTATGTTGAGTTTCATAGATGAGTAAGTATTTTTGTAAATCTCAAAACAATTATTTAATTCATTACATTAGTTGAGTATATGTAATATCTATTGCAATCCTTTCATGCCGTTATTTCGCTTCAATTATATTACATACTCGTACATTTAAATGTACATATGTCATTTGACCTGTATTCTTTTATGATGTAGATACAAGTGTTCAGGATCATCAACATGTGCTTTGTTGATATCACTCTACATCCCAGTTAGATTTTAGTGAACCTCTTGATATTCTGTAGGACTTCACATTTACATTTAATCTAGTTGTTTTGAGGCGTCGTTGGTCTTGTCCCGAACCTATCTTAAGCATTAGAGACTTCATAGATAGTAAGAGTTGAGGAGTCTTTCAATATTTACTTTTCCTTGAGATTTTCTGCAAGCTATTATACTTATGTTATTGAGTATTTTACTGACAGATGAGTTGAATATTTACTTTGAGTTTAAATTATCAAAATTCTATTTTAAAGCCTATTATTTCTTCAATGAGTTATTCACTAAGTAGTTATCCAAGCCAAAGGTTTTCTTGGGGATCAGAAATGGTTGCCGAGTATCGGCCACGTCCAGGATGTAGGTTCGGAGTGTGACAAAGTTTGTATCTGAGCACCGAGCTAAAGAACCTTAGGCTGGATCTAAAGTCGTGTCAGTCGGATCTTACTTATAGTTGTGATGGCCCCACTTATCTAAATGAGATACTACACACATTTAAAAAAAAGTTTTCTCTCTTTCATACTCTAAATCATGCAATAGAACTATGTCATAAGAAACTTATTCAAACTTGTGTGTTTCGCAAATCCATTTGACTACCCTCATACTCAAGATAGTTGAAAAGCAAAGCCCAGATCCTTATCAATGAGTAAATCTCAACAAAAGTCTGTAGAAAGTCATGAGACTGTAGAAGAAAGTCATGAGACTATAAAGAGCTTGAGAGAAACTTGTGAGTGAGCTTATATTGAGATTCAAAAGAATGCACTTTGATTCATATGAATTGTGCATACAAGCTCAAAGCGAGATGTATTCCCAACCTCTTGATCTTGAGCGTATTTATGTCCTAATAACCAATATATCCCATATAGATATCTAAGTTCGAGAGCATTTTTAGCGTCAAAATTAAGTTTTGAGAGTCTTTCGATGTCGCTTCTTCTAACCAATATGATTAGATGTTTCAGGGTGAAAATCAATGAAAAATAATTCAAAATGGGGCACCTGGACAAAGGTCGGAAAAGAGAAATGAAGTTTCAGAGAAAAGAGTCCAACAAGCTGGAAAATATACTACGAGGGAGCACATCCGCGTCGTGGAGCTAATACGCATATGCAGAAAAGGTATTCCAATTAGCAGTGGAGTGTGCGATGGGAATGCGTCGCGGAGAGGTTTCAGCTGCGTGAAACTTTAGGCGACCAGGTGTTTTTTATTCTAGACTATAAATAGTTTTATTGTGCTAATTTTTGGGGGAATCAAGTTCCATAACATATTAGGCGATTTTGCTATATTTTCTAGGGTTTACCTTCTCATTTTTCATGTTGGTAAATTCTTGTATGATTGGTAAACATTGTTTCTTGATATTTTGTGCTATGAGTAGCTAAAGTCCCCTATCCAAGGGTTGTAGCTACGATTGATAGTTTAATACAATTTTTTTCTAGTATGAGAAGGGTTGTCTAATGATTTGTGCTTGCATTCTTGTTTTACTATTTTAAAGCTTGATCAACATTAGAATAAACTTGTTGTCTGCTCTTGAAAAAGAAAGATGAATAGAGGGATAGACCAAAAAATGTGAGAAGTGTTGTTAGGTTATTAGCATTTTAATATTAATATTTAACATATTAAATTACTTTATTTTGGAGTTATAAGAATGACCATTGGTAGGAATTTGTGTTTTAAACTACCAATTTAATCATGCTATTCATCTTTGACTTGGTAGCCATGTAATGCCATTACTTTTGGCTTTATTGGTTGAATTCATTGTAGAGATAAAAATATTCCAATAAACATTGGAATGGATAACTTCTACATCATCCATTAGCATTGGTTGTCCATCACTTTATTTCATTCTTATTTCCTCCATTACTCTTTGTAACCTATGTAACTCCTATTGTAACCTATGTAACCTATGAAACTCCTAAGGCCATTATCTTCACTATTTACTATCTCCATTATCTTCCTATTCAATTCTAGGAATACTTCTTGTAGTATACATAGTGGTGGTGTTCATTTGGTTTGGGATACAGACAAAACACAAGAGAAAACAAAGAGTGAAAGAGTTAGTCTAAAAGAGAGTTCTTATTAGTTGAAGGGAGGTGTTCTTTTTTGTGGAGCTTTGGACTCAACTGTTGTCCAGAGTTGTTGAGTAATACTTTGTGAAGGCTGTTGTATCTTGGAGGGGACAAGTCAAAGAAGACTACTGCTGGACCGGTGAAAACATTTGCTGCAGTGGGCTTGAATCTCCTTAAAGAGAGCGAGATATCCGCGCTTCAGCCTGAAGAGATTAATTTTTTCATTTTATTTTCAATTGTTATCTTGCAATTTTATTATCTTGTAAGTTTTTTTTCACTAACAATTTTAAGGAGATTCAAGATGGCTACATTTGAAAAAACCGCGGATGTCAAAATGGGAGATCTTAACAAGCCATTTCGGTTTAATGGTAACCATTTCAAGAGATGGAAGGGTAAAGTACTTTTCTACATAAGTCTTCTCAATGCTTCTTATATATATTAACTGAGAAGAATCCAAATAAAGAAGACATCACCACTATGAATGATGATGAAACTATTTCTCATCTAGAGAAAGTGGAAAAGTACGATGGTGATTCCTATAAGTATCGGTATTATCTTCTTAATTGTCTATCTGATAATTTTTATGATTATTATGATAGAACTTACTCTAGTGCAAAGAAAATTTGGAAGGCATTGCAGAGTAAGTATGATATCGAAGAGGCTGGAGCGAAAAAATATGCAGCTAGTCGATTTTTTCGTTTCCAAATGGTGGACAACAAATCAGTGGTAGATCAAGCTCAATAGTTCATCATGATTGTTGGAAAGCTAAGGTCCGAAGAGGTTAAAATTGGAGATAACCTTATTGTTTGTGGCATAGTGGATAAACTTCCACCTTCTTGGAAGGAATTTCAAAAAACTATGCGCCACAAACAAAAGGAAACCACTCCTGAAACCTTGATAATGAAAATCCGCATGGAAGAAGAAGCAAGGGGCCAAGATGCACATTTACAAACAGAAGAGAACAACATCACATCGAAGGTAAATTTAATTACTTCGAATAATGCTACTCCTGAAACTCACAAAAATACTTCTTTAAAGCCTAAGAATAAAAAATCCAAGAAAAATAATGGTAGACCTCCCAAGAAAAATAATGGTTAAAATCACCAAGTTCAAAAAAGGGACCATGCTTTGTTTGTGGCAATAGTGGGCATATTGCTGAGTTTGAAGATTTCGGAAACGTGGTCCTAACCCTCAGGCAAACGTTACCGAAGAACCTTTTGTGGCGGTGATTAACGACATAAACATGGTTGACAATGTTGATGGATGGTGGGCTGATTCTGGTGCAAACCGTCATGTCTTATATGACAAAGACTGGTTTAAGAAATATACTCATTTTGAGGAGCTCAAAACCATCAGGCTTGGTGATGCTCACACTACTCAAGTGCTTGGAAAGGGAGATGTTGAATTGTGTTTTACTTTTGGAAGGATATTAATATTGACAGATGTACTTTATACTCCTTCTACGAGAAAAAAATTGATGTCTAGTTTTCTTCTTAATAAAACAGGCTTTAAATAGATTATTGAATCTAATCAATATGTAATAATTAAGAAAGGTATTTTGGTGGGGAAGGGGTATGCATGTGATGGGATGTTTAAGTTGAATGTTGAAATGAATAGAACTTCTACTTCTATTTATATGCTTTCTTCTAGTAATTTTTGGCATGCTCGTTTGTGTCATATTAATGATCGTTATGTTGGAATCATGAGTACTTTAGGATTAATCCCAATGGTTAAAAAGAATTTTGAGAAGTGTGAGGCTTGTAGTAAAGCCAAGATCACTAAAAGGCCTCATTTTCAAGTTGAAAGAAAAACTGATTTGTTAGAATTAGTTCATACTGATATTTGTAAGTGGAATTATAACTCGTGGAGGTAATAGATATTTTATCACTTTTATTGATGATTTTTATAAGTTTACATAGGTCTACTTGATGAAAAAAAAATAAAAGTTGATGCTTTTGAAAATTTCAAAACTTATCTCAATGAGGTTGAAAATCAGTTTGGAAGAAAAATAAAAAGATTACAAGTGATAGAGACCGTGAATATGAATCAAATGAGTTTAATTCTTTTGTTAGATCATTGGTAATAATTTATGAAATTACTCCTCCTTACTCTCCTTCATCTTATGGAGTAGTAGAAAGGAAAAATAGAACTTTGGTTGAATTGACTAATGACATGCTAATTGAGTCACATGCACCTTTAAATTTTTGGGGTGAAGCTATCTTAACTGCTTGTTATGGGTTGAATCGTGTGCCTCATAAAAAGTCTAAATTGACACCTTTTGAATTGTGGAAAGGTTACAAGCCATGTTTGGGATATCTAATAGTTTTGGCTTGGCTAGCCTTTGTGCGGCTAATGGATCCCAAGATTACAAAGTTGGGTAAGAAAGTTACTACTTGTGCTTTTCTTGGTTATGCTTCAAACAGTACAACCTATATATTTTTTAATCTTGAAGATAATATTGTAGTAGAATCTGGTGATGCTATTTTTCATGAAAATAAATTTCCTTTTGATACTAAAAATAGTGGGGGTCAAAGGATTGAACAAAATATTTTGTCACTACCTAGTTCTTCTACTTCAACTTTGAAAAATAAAGAAGTTGGTGATTTTGAGTTAAGAAGAAGTAAAAGAGCTAGAGTAGAAAAAGATTTTAGTCCTGATTTTTATGTGTTAATATTGAAAAATGACCCTCTAACTTTGAAAGAAGCATTATCTTCACATGATTGTAATTTTTGGAAAGAGGTTGTAAATGATGAAATGGAATCTCTAATTTCTAATACAACTTGGAAGTTAGTTGATTTACCACTGGGTTGTAAAAAAATTGGTTGCAAATGGGTCTTAAGGAAAAAGTTAAAACCGGATGGTTCTATTGATAAATACAAGGCTAGGCTAGTTGCAAAATTTTAAACAACTAGAAGGCCTAAAAATTTTTGATACTTTTTCACAGGTAACAAGAATTACACCCATTAGACTTTTAGTTGCTATGGCTGTAATTTTTGATTTGCAAATTCATCAAATGGATGTAAAAACCGCTTTTCTTAATGGAGACCTAAATGAAGAAATTTATATGGATCAACCCGAGTGTTTTGTTGAAGCAGGCCAAGAGAGCAAAGAATGTAAACTTACTAAATCCCTATATGGCTTGAAACAGGCACCAAAGCAATGGCATGAAAAGTTTGATTCCTGCATGATTGAAAATGGTTTTAAAACAAATGAGTGTGATAAGTGCATATATCATAAGTCTTGGAATAATTCACATGTGATCATTTGCCTTTATGTTGATGATTTGTTGATCATTGGCTCTAACATGAATGTTATTGATGAAGCTAAAAATGTTCTTAAAAGCCATTTTGATATGAAAGATCTTGGTGAGGCAAATTTTATTCTTGGAATAAAAATAACAAGAACATGTGAGGGGATTCTCCTTGACCAGTCACATTATGTTGAGAAAATTTTGAAAAAATATAAATTTCATGATTGCAAGCATGTTGCTACTCCTTTTGATTCAAGTGTTCACTTATTTCCTGTTGAAAGTGAAAATAATGTAATAAATCAAAAGAAATATGCTAGTATAATCGAAAGTTTGAGATATGTGACTGATTGCACTAGGCCTGATATTGCATATGCAGTAGGAGTACTTGGCAGGTTTACAAGCAAGCCGGGTAATGAACATTGGCATGCTATAACAAGAGTTATGAGATATTTAATTGGAACGAAAAATTGTGGTTTGTTCTATAAAAGATATCCTGCTGTACTTGAAGGCTTTTGTGATGCAGATTGGAACACTTTTTCAGGTGATTCCTGTTCTACCACTGGTTATATCTTTACTTTAGGTGGTGGTGCTGTTGGTTGGAGATCAAAAAAGCAAACTATAATTTCTAACTCTACCATGGAGGCTAAACGAATTGCTTTAGCTTTAGCTAGTGAGGAAGTCAATTGGTTAAGAGATTTATTGTTTCAAATTCCTTATTTTGAAAAACCAATTCCTCCTCTTTTAATTCATTGTGATAGCACCGCTGCAATTGGTAGAGTTCAAAACCGTTATTACAACGATAAATCCATACCTATAAGGAGGAAACACAGTAATGTAAGATCGTATTTGACAAATGATACCATTAATGTTGATTATGTCAAATCTTATTATAATCCTGCAGATCCTCTTACGAAGGCATTAACAAAAGAAAAGGTCTGCAGCACATCGAGGGGGATGAGATTGAAGCCTACAAATCCTTGAGTCATATATGAGGAAACTCAGCCTGGGACTAGAGATCCTATAACTAGGTTCAAAGGAAAAAACTAATCATATGATGATTTGTTGTGAAAAATGCACTATTTATTTTGCCTCCCTATGATGTGAGTGCATTATTTCCTGTAGTTTGTGAAGGTTGAGTTGATAAAACTCTTAATGAATATTTGTAGACCGTATGGGTGGAGTGTTAATCTTACAAGAGCACTCTCGACAGATTTCACTTATGTGATGTGTTGAAGTAGGTCGCTTCCTATGAGAATGGGGCTTATTCTCAAATGCATTCATGAAACCGGGATAGCACATGGCCATAACGTGTTGGCTGTTAAAGCTCATGCCAACACCTTGATTATTATGTGTGAGCAGTGATATTTTATTTACCTTAATCAGTCATAGTTCAAGTCTGAGACTACTACGACTCTGGAGTAAAAGTTACTGTTTCACTAAGTGGAGGTTCAATGCAGAGCACACCTTCATTATGCATAGTGGTCTTCCTTCAACTGATACACTCTCTTATCTGAATATTAAAATGAGTGGGGGATTGTTAGGTTATTAGCATTTTAATATTAACATTTAATATATTAAATTGCTTTATTTTGGAGTTATAAGAATGACCATTGGTAGGCATTTGTGTTTTAAACTACCAATTTAATCATGCTATTCATCTTTGACTTGGTAGCCATGTAATGCCATTACTTTTGGCTTTATTGGTTGAATTCATTGTCGAGATAAAACCATTCTAATAAATATTGGAATGGATAACTTCTACATCATCCATTAGCATTGTTTGTCCATCACTTTATTTCATTCTTAAGTCCTCCATTACTCTTTGTAACCTATGTAACTCCTATTATAACCTATGTAACCTATGAAACTCCTAAGGCCATTATCTTCACTATTAACTACCTCCATTATCTTCCTATTCATTACTAGGAATACTTCTTGTAGTATAAATAGTGGTGGTCTTCATTTGGTTTGGGATACACACAAAACACAAGAGAAAAAAAAGAGTGAAAGAGTTAGTCTAAAAGAGAGTTCTTATTAGTTTAAGGGAGGTGTTATTTTTTGTGGAGCTTTGGACTCAACTCTTGTACAGAGTTGTTGAGTAATACTTTGTGAAGGCTGTTGTATCCTGGAGGGGACAAGTCAAAGAGGACTACTGCTGGACCGGTGAAAACATTTGCTGCAGTGGGCTTGAATCTCCTTGAAGAGAGCGAGATATCCGCGCCTCAGCCTGAAGAGATTAATTTGTTCATTTTCAATTGTAATCTTTCAATTTTATTATCTTGTAAGTTTTTTTTCACTAACAATTGTTGTAGTGGGCTTGAATCTCTTTTAAGAGAGCGAGATATCCGCGCCTCAGCCTGAAGAGATTAATTTCTTCATTTTATTTTCAATTGTAATCTTGCAATTTTATTATCTTGTAAGTTTTTTCACTAACAATTTTAAGGAGATTCAAGATGGCTACAATTGAAAAAAACCGCAGATGTCAAGATGGGAGATCTTAACAAGCCATTTCGGTTCAATGGTAACCATTTCAAGAAATAGAAGGGTAAAGTACTTTTCAACTTAAGTCTTCTCAATGTTTATTATGTATTAATTGAGAAAAATCCAAACAAAGAAGACATCACCACTATAAATGATAATGAAAATATTTCTCATCTAGAGAAAGTGGAAAAGTACGATGGTGATTCCTATAAGTGTCGGTATTATCTTCTTAATTGTCTATATGATAAATTTTATGATTATTATGATAGAACTTACTCTAGTGCAAAGAAAATTTGGAAGGCATTGTAGAGTAAGTATGATATCGAAGAGGCTGGAGCAAAAAAATATCCAGCTAGTAGATTTTTTCGTTTCCAAATGGTGGACAACAAATCAGTGGTAGATCAAGCTCAAGACTTCATCATTATTGTTGGAGAGCTTAGGTCCGAAGAGGTTAAAATTGGAGATAACCTTATTGTTTGTGGCATAGTGGATAAACTTCCACCTTCTTGGTAGGAATTTCAAAAAACTATGCGCCACAAACAAAAGGAAACCTTTCTTGTAACCTTGATAATGAAAATCCCCATGGAAGAAGAAGCAAGGGGCCAAGATGCACTTTTACAAACAGAAGAGAACAACATCACATCGAAGGTAAATTTAATTACTTCGAATAATGCTTCTCCTGAAACTCACAAAAATACTTCTTTAAAGCCTTAGAAGAAAAAATTCAAGAAAAATAATGGTAGACCTCCCAAGAAAAATAATGGTGAAAATCACTAAGCACAAAATCAACAAGTTCAAGAAAAGGGACCATGCTTTGTTTGTGGCAAGTGGGCATATTGCTCAATTTTGCAGATTCCGGAAACGTGGTCCTAACCCTCAGGCAAACGTTACCGAAGAACCTTTTTTGGCAGTGATTACCAACATAAACATGGTTGAGAATGTTGATGGATGATGGGTTGATTCNTGGGCTGATTCTGGTGCAAACCGTCATGTCTGTTATGACAAAGACTGGTTTAAAAAATATACTTATTTTGAGGAGCCCAAAACCATCAGGCTTGGTGATGCTCACACTACTCAAGTGCTTGGAAAGGGAGATGTTGAATTGTGTTTTACTTCTGGAAGGATATTAACATTGAAAGATGTACTTTATACTCCTTCTATGAGAAAAAGTTTGATGTCTAGTTTTCTTCTTAATAAAGAAGGCTTTAAACAGATTATTGATTCTGATCAATATGTAATAGTGAATAAAAGTATTTTTGTGGGGAAGGGGTATGCATGTTACGGGATGTTTAAGTTGAATGTTGAAATGAATAAAACTTCAACTTCTGTTTATATGCCTTCTTCTACTAATTTTTGGCATGCTCGTTTGTGTCATATTAATGATCGTTATGTTGGAATCATGAGTAGTTTAGGATTAATCCCCATGGTTAAAAAGAATTTTGAAAAGTGTGAGGCTTGTAGTAAAGCCAAGATCACTAAAAGGCCTCATTTTCAAGTTGAAAGAAAAACTGTTAGTTAGAATAAGTTCATACTGATATTTGTGAATTTGGTGGAATTCTAACTCGTGGAGGTAATAGATATTTTATCACTTTCATTTATGATTTTTCTAAGTTTACATATGTTTACTTGATGAAAAATAAAAGTGATGCTTTTGAAAATTTCAAAACTTATCTCAACGAGGTTAATAATCAGTTTGGAAGAAAAATAAAAAGAATTAGAAGTGATAGAGGCCGTGAATATGAATCAAATGAGTTTAATTCTTTTAGTAGATCATTGGGAATAATTCATGAAACTACTCCTCCTTACTCTCCTTCGTCTAATGGAGTACCAGAAAGGAAAAATAGAACATTGGTTGAATTGACTAGTGTCATAATTATTGAGTCACATGCACCTTTAAATTTTTGGGGGTGAAGCTATCTTAACTGCTTGTTATGTGTTAAATCGTGTGCCTCATAAAAAGTCTAAATTGACACCTTTTGAATTGTGGAAAGGTTACAATCCATGTTTGGGATATCTAAGAGTTTGGGGTTGTCTAGCCTTTGTGAGGCTAATGGATCCCAAGAGTACAAAGTTGGGTAAGAAAGTTATTACTTGTGCTATTCTTGGTTATTCTTCAAATAGTACAGCCAATAGATTTTTTAATCTTGAAGATAATATTGTAATAGAATCTGGTGATTCTATTTTTAATGAAAATAAATTTCCTTTTGATACTAAAAATAGTGGGGGTCAAAGGATTGAACAAAATATTTTGTCACTACCTAGTTCTTCTACTTCAACTTTGAAAAATAAAGAAGTTGGTGATTTTGAGTTAAGAAGAAGTAAAAGAGCTAGAGTAAAAAAAGATTTTGTCCTAATTTTTATGTGTTTAATGTTGAAAATGACTCTCTAATTTCGAAAGAAACATTATCTTCACATGATTCTATTTTTTGGAAAGAGGCTGTAAATGATGAAATGGAATCTCTAATTTCTAATAAAACTTGGAAGTTAGTTGATTTACCACCGGGTTGTAAAACAATTGGTTAAAAATAGGTCTTAAGGAAAAAGTTGAAACCGGATGGTTCTATTGACAAATACAAGGCTAGGCTAGTTGCAAAAGGTTTTAAACAACTAGAAGACCTAGAATTTTTTGATACTTTTTCTCCGGTAACAAGAATTACATCAATTAGACTTTTAGTTGCTATGGTTGTAAATTTTTATTTGCAAATTCATCAAATGGATGTAAAAATTGCTTTTCTAAATGGAGCCTAAATGAAGAAATTTATATGGACCAACCCGAGTTTTTTGTTGAAGCAGGCCAAGAAAGCAAAGTATGTAAACTTACCAAATCCCTATATGGCTTGAAACAGGCACCAAAGCAATGGCATGAAAAGTTTGATTCCTGCATGATTGAAAATTGTTTTAGAATAAATGAGTGTGATAAGTGCATATATCATAAGTCTTGTAATAATTCACATGTGATCATTTGCCTATATGTTGATGATTTGTTGATCTTTGGCTCTAACATGAATGTTATTGATGAAGCTAAAAATGTTCTTAGAAGCCATTTTGATATGAAAGATCTTGGGGAGGCAACTTTTATTCTTGGAATAAAAATAACAAGAACATGTGAGGGGATTTTCCTTGACCAGTCACATTATGTTGAGAAATTTTTTAAAAAATATAAATTTCATGATTGCAAGCATGTTGCTACTCCTCTTGGTTCAAGTGTTCACTTATTTCCTGTTGAAAGTGAAAATGATGTAATAAATCAAAAGGAATATGCTAGTATAATCGGAAGTTTGAGATATGTGACTGATTGCACTAGGCCTGATATTGCATATGCAGTAGGAGTGCTTGGCAGGTTTACAAGCAAGTCAGGTAATCAACATGGGCATGCTATAACAAGAGTTATGAGATATTTAATTGGAACGAAAAATTGTGGTTTGTTCTATAAAAAATATCCTGTTGTACTTAATGACTTTTGTGATGCAAATTGGAACATTTTGTCAGGTGATCATGTTCTACCACTGGTTATATCTTTACTTTAGGTGGTGGTGCTGTTTGTTGGAGATCAAAAAAAGAAACTATAATTGCAAACTCTACCATAGAGGCTGAACTAATTGCTTTAGCTTCCGCTAGTGAGGAAGGGAATTGTTTAAGACATTTATTATTTCAAATTCCTTATTTTGAAAAACCAATTCCTTCTATTTTAATTCATTGTGATAACACCGCTGCAATTGGTAGAGTGTTCAAAACCGTTATTACAACGGTAAATCCAGCCCTATAAGAAGGAAACACAGTAATGTAAGATCGTATTTGACAAATGGTACCATTAATGTTGATTATGTCAAATCTTGTGATAATCTTCTAGATCCTCTTACGAAGACCTTAACAAGAGAAAAGGTCTGGAGCACATCGAGGGGGATGGAATTGAAGCCTACAAATCCTTGAGTCATATATGAGGAAACCAACCTGGGGACTAGAGATCCTATAACCAGGTTCAAAGGGAAAAAATAATCATATCATGACTTGTTGTGAAAAATGCACTATTTTTTCCCTCGCTATGATGTGAGTGCATTGTTTCATGTAGTTTGTGAAGGTTGAGTTGATAAAACTCTTTCTGAATATCTGTAGCCCGTATGGGTGGAGTGTTAATCTTACAGGAGCACTCTGGACAGATTTCACCTATGTGATGTGTGGAAGTAGGTCGCTTCCTATAAGAATGGGGCTTATTCTCAAATGCACTCATGAAACCGGGATAGCACATTGTCATAACGTGCTGGCTGTTAAAGCTCATGTCAACACCTTGATTGTTATGTCTGAGTAGTGTTTATTTCCCTTAAGCAATCATAGTTCAAGTCTAAGACCACGACGACTCTGGAGTAAAAGTTACTGTTTCACTAAGTGGAGGTTCAATGCAGAGCACACCTTCATTATGCATATTAGTCTTCCTTCAACTGATATACTCTCTTATCTAAATATTAAAATGAGTGGGGAATTGTTAGGTTATTAGCATTTTTAATATTAATATTTAACATATTAAGTTGCTTTATTTTGGAGTTATAAGAATGACCATTGATAGGCATTTGTGTTTTAAGCTACCAATTTAATCATGCTATTCATCTTTGACTTGGTAGCCATATAATGCCATTACTTTTACCTTTAATGGTTGAATTCATTGTAGAGATAAAAATATTCCAATAAACATTGGAATGGATAACTTCTACATCATCCATTAGCATTGGTTGTCCATCACTTTATTTCATTCTTAAGTCCTCCATTACTCTTTGTAACCTATGTAACTATTGTAACCTATGTAACCTATGAAACTCCTAAGACCATTATCTTAACTATTTACTACCTCCATTATCTTCCTATTCATTGCTAGGAAGACTTCTTATAGTATAAATAGTGGTGGTCTTCATTTGGTTTGTAATACACACAAAACACAAGAGAAAACAAAGAGTGAAATAGTTAGTCTAAAAGAGAGTTCTTATTAGTTGAAGAGAGGTGTTCTTTTTTGTGAAGCTTTGGACTCGACTCTTGTCCAGAGTTGTTGAGTTATACTTCGTGAAGGCTGTTATATCCTGGAGGGGACAAGTCAAAGAGGACTACTGCTGGACCGGTGAAAACATTTGCTGCACTGGGCTTGAATCTCCTTAAAGAGAGAGAGATATCCGCGCCTCAGCCTGAAGAGATTAATTTCTTCATCTTATTTTCAATTCTAATCTTGCGATTTAAGTATCTTGTAAGTTTTTTCACTAACATGTTCATTCTAGCGTAAAATCTAGAAGTTTGGTATATAGGATAATCTTATACTTATATGCCACAGTTGGTTGTTATGCAAGATGAATTCAAAATGCACCGTCATTAGTTCTTGTCTAACCCCGATCAACGATGTAGTTAGGTTATCAATGGTATTAGATGATTAGAGGTAAGAAGATCGTGATCATAACATAAACCTTGTTAATCCATAATCAGGTTAACCCGTCGAATACTAGAATAAATCAATATTATACCGGAAATCGATCTATGCTACAACCTTGGGATACCTTTCCTAATTGTGAGATTCCCCTGTTTGAAACTATTCGATTAATGTAGTTAATTTTTTATAGTGTCAATTTAGTAGTAAATAGTAATAAATGAATTTCTAAAATTACTTGCCACTTGAGTAAATTTAGTTCAGACGTAAAATAATTATTATTTGTTGATTTCAAGTCTTTTAGGTTCGATAATCCGGCTCGAAAGAGTCATTGTACTATTTGAGTGACAATATGCACTTGTGTTTTTTTTTATGCAACAAGTTTCTGGTGCCGCTCCCAGGGCCTTTTAAATCGGCAGATATCTAAATTTTTAAGTGTCTAAATTATTTCTACAAGTGTTGACAACTTTATCTTAACTCTTTATTTCGCAGGTTGTGGCAGGTTTTCGCACCGAAAGATGACCAGTATTTTGTAGAGCCTCTATCTGAACCATAGAGATTTGTACATTACTGGAGAAGGCAAAGAAGACGCACCCATACTGTTCCTCGTGTGTCGAGGGAAGTAGAGACTCCAGAAGAAAGGGATGATCAAGACCCACCAATAGAAATGGCAGAAATGAAAGCGAGGGATGTGGGAATCCCACGAACTACCAATGTTATCTCAAGTAGTCAAAAACCTGCACATGGTAAGATGTTTGAATTGAAACAGAACATGGTGCAACTGCTGCACACAAATGGGAAGTTCACTGGTCTATCTCATGAGGATCCACGAGTGCATATTCAGAATTTTCTCCAGATCAATGAAACATATATTCCAACTGGAGTGAAATCTAATTATGTGAGGTTCACATTATTCCCCATTTCTCTACCGGGGGAAGCAAAAACATGGTTGAACTCTGAGCCCATAAATGTCATTACAATTTGGGATGATCTTTCCCGAACTTATTGATAAGGTTTTTTCCAACCGGTAAAATAGCCAAGCTGAGAAGCGATATATTGAGCTTCGGACAAAAAGGAGGAGAGAACTTGTACCAATCTTGGGATAGGTTTAAGTCCCTACTGCTTCTTTGTCCACATCACCATCCAACTAACAATGTTTGGTCTATACCTTCATTAAAATGTTGGAACCAAACATTAAAATTTTACTTGATTTTGTTGTAGGGGACAAGCTTTGGAGAAGACATATGCTAGGTTGCTTACATTTCTTAATAGAATATCACAGGGTAACCCCGAGTGGAATGGTGGAGGAGCTAAACCGTTCATACAAAAAATTGCTTGAATGTTTGAAATGGATGCAGTGGTAGATTTGTTTGCAAAGATTGCATGAATGCAGAATATGATTACTACCCATTATAGAAACATGTCACTAGGACAACAACAAGCTCAAGTTAATATGGTACATCAACCACAAGATTGGTGTGAAATATGTGGAGGTGGAGATCACAGTGCTGAGGTATGTGGAGCAAACCCATAATCTGTTCATTTTGTAGGTAATGCTCAGCGAGGAGGAAATCACCAGAGTTATGGAAACACCTACAACTCGAGTTGGCAAAACCACCCAAACTTTTCTTGGAGTGGCAATCAAAACAACATCAAGGATAGAACCAATACAGACCACAGAGTAGTGGATAACAGTACCATCAACAAAGCCATGGTAATCAACAGGCTGCCAAGCAAGGTGATATGAGTGTGGAGTATATGCTAAAATAAATCATGGCGGCTAAAGCTGAACTAGTGGCAGATGTTCGAAACAATCAGTTGGCAAATCATAATTTGGAAAAGCAGTTCGGGAAGTTGCTAGTGCCCAAAATTCCCGACCACAAGGGTGTTTGAAATAAAATACCGACCCAAACCCGAAGCAAGTAAATGTGTTGAGTACTCGGAGTGGTCGTCCATTGGAAGAGTTGACGCCAAAGGCAAAAGTTGTTAAAGAAAGAGTAAAAATGTAGATGAAGCAGAACCAATTGAAAAAAGGGTAAATGAGGAACCAAAAGCAAAACCACCTCCTCCATTCCCTTAGAAATTCAAAAAGCAAAAAAAGGTGGAATGTTGGTAAGTTCATTGAATTACTAAAGCAGGTACATGTTAAGTTGCCTTTAATTGATGTGTTGCAGGGCATTCCTAAGTTTGCCAAATATGTGAATGATGTAGTAGCCAATA
The DNA here is from genome assembly GCF_001406875.1 of Solanum pennellii. NCBI lineage: Eukaryota > Viridiplantae > Streptophyta > Magnoliopsida > Solanales > Solanaceae > Solanum > Solanum pennellii. Next base: position 7,399,663 of record NC_028643.1, on the reverse strand, counting down.
AGAGTAAATTGGCCGAGTATGCAACAGTAGCACTCACTCAGCAGTGCATTTCTAGGATCCAGAATAGGCTTCAAATCAAGATGAAAGATCTAGGGAGTTTCACTATTCAAATAAAAAATTGGCAAATATATTGAGGCAAGAGGTTTGTGTCATTTGGGCGCAAGTATCAATTTGATGCCTACTTCCATGTTTCTCAAACTTGGACTAGGAAATCCTAAACCCACAACCACTATGTTGCAGTTTGCTGATTGTTCGACGTCTAGATAATATGCCGCTATTGAAGATGTCTTCGTTCAAGTAGGAACTCTAATTTTCCGTGTGGACTTTGTCATTTTGAATTTGAGCCTGATCCCGAGGTCCCATTTATTTTTGACGCCCATTCCTAGAAACGGGAGGTGCATTAATTGATGTGGCGTCGTGTAGACTAACAATAAGGTCTTGTAAAAAAGTCGAGGTATTTGATGTTTACAAGGCAATGAAGTTGTCTATGAAATATGAGGAGTTGTCGGAAATCACAGTCATTGATGAGGCAATTGCAGCTAAATATGTTGAATTTCAAGACCCTTTAGAGAGAGTGTTAATTGGGTAAGATATTGAGAGAGATGTTTAAGCCAATGAGTTGGCTAACGTCCTAAATGTCCCAAATGTGAGTATACTTCGCAAGTTTGTGGAGCCATTAAACAGTGTCCTAGGACCACATCCCAAGTTGTCAATTAAAGAAGCACCAAAGTTGGAGTTAAAGGCTCTCCTTTCTCATCTCAGGCATGCATTCTTAGGTGCCAATGGATATATACCCGTAATCCTTTTCTCTGCTTTGTCTGAACTGTAGGTTGAGGCATCTATGAAAATAAAAAGAGAAAAGGTGATAGGTTGGCAGATGACTAATATAGATGGTATCAGTCATGTTCTATACATGCACAAGATATTCATGATGAAGGTCACAAGTGAATTGTGAAACCTCAGCGCAGGCTAAACCTAGTGATGACAAATGTTGTGCGCAAGGAGGTGATTAAATGGTTAGATGCGGGTGTTGTATACCCTATTTCAGACAGCAAGTGGGTCAGCCGAGTTCAGTGTGTGCTTAAAAAGGATGCATGATGGTGATCACCAATGAAAAAATGAGTTGATTCCAATCAGGACAGTGATAGGATGGTGAATATGCATGGATTACAGGAAATTGAATGAAGCCACCAGAAAGGATCACTACCCGATTCCGTTTATTGATCAGATGTTGGACAGGTTAGCTGGGCAATAATATTATTATGTCCTTGATGGCTATTCAAGATACAACCAAATTGTGATTGCACTAGAGGACCAGGATAAAACTACATTTACTTGCCCGTATGGGACATATCCTTTCAAGAGAATGTCGTTTGGGCTATGGAATGCTCCGGCCACCTTCCAATGATGCATGATGGCTATCTTTCATGACATGGTTGAATATTTTGTGGAGATATTCATGGATGACTTCTCAGTATTTGGGTAGCCTTGTGATGTGTGTTTGGAGAATTTAGATAGGTTACTAGCTGGATATGAGGAAGTTAATCTCGTCCTAAACTGGGAAAAATGTCATTTTCTAGTGAAGGAAGGGATTGTGTTGGGCCATAAGGTGTCAAAAATAGGGCGAGAAGTTGATCATGCAAAAGTGGAAGTAATTAAAAAGCTACATCCTCTAATTTCTGTTAAAAGGGGTGTGTAGTTTTTTGGGTCATGCTAGTTTTTACAAGAGATACATTAAGAATTTCTCTAAGATTGCAAGACTCATGTGCAGTCTTCTAGAGAAGGAGATGAAATTGTATTTGATTATGAATGCATGAAAGCTTTTGAAGCTTTGAAGAAGAAGCTGATAGAAGCTCCAATCATAACTTCTCCAAATTGGGAGCTTTCTTTTGAGCTGATGTGTGATGCAAATGATGTGGCTGTGGGAGCAGTGTTGGAGAAAAGGAAAGAGAAAGTGTTTCACTCCATATATTATGCAATCAAAACACTAGATGCGGCCCAAACCAACTACAAAGTGACTGAAAAAGAAATGCTAGCCTTGATATATGCTTTTGAGAAGGTTAGATCTTACGTGGTATGTACTAAAGTTGTTGACTATACTGACCATGCGACTATCAGGTACTTGTTCAACAAGAAGAATTCAAAACTGCAGTTAATCAATGGATTCAATTGCTCCAAGAGTTTGACATTGAGATCAAGGACTGAAGAGGTTCTGAAAATCAGATTGTAGACCACCTATCAAGATTGGAGAGTTCGTCAGATGTGGGAGAGCAAGGTCAGATTAGGAGGAATTCTTTGATGAACAACTATTGGTGCTAGAGGTGACCAAACTACCATGCATGCAAACATTGTCAATTATTTGGTTAGAGGATTGTTTCCACCCGATGCATATTTGTAAATAGTTTTTGGTTTTGTTTTCTATTTTGTTTTGGGTTCCTTATTAGTTGTTTTTGGTTCTTCAGCGAAAGATAGTCCCGTTGAATAGTAGAAAAAATGATTTTGTTTCTTAGGATTTACATAACTGTGACACCTATCTTCTCTAAATCTTGTTTCGATTGAGATCCTTATGACGAGTGTGTTTTAGAGATTGGGCAGTATTATCACCCGAAAAGATAGTATGAGTTATAATGTTATAAATCGTAGTAGTCAAAGTGCCAAAAGTTAAAAGAATGCATGTAGAGGTACAGTAATCTAAGAAAAGAAGATAATGATATGAGGCAAGTTATGTTGTTGCAGGCATGCACCCAGTAAGTTATTACTGTCACGACCCAAAACGAGCCGCGAGTGGCACCCACATTTATTCTCCTATGTGAGCGAACCAACCAATCTAATCCCAATTTCTTACCAATATTTCAACCATAATAAACAGAATATAATGCGGAAGACTTAAAACTCATTAATATAACCAATAAATAACTTGTAAAATTTAATACTTATTATCCCCAAAATCTGGAAGTCATCACCACAAGAACATCTATCCTCAAATTACTAAATCTAAGAGTATCTAAGAAGCTAAAATAAATGAACNGTGTCGGAACGTGACACTCCGATCCACTACTATCCTGGTGTCGGAACGTGACACTCCGATCCACTACTATCCTGGTGTCGGAACGTGACACTCCGATCCACTACTATCCTGGTGTCGGAACGTGACACTCCGATCCACTACTATCCTGGTGTCGGAACGTGACACTCCGATCCACTACTATCCTGGTGTCGGAACGTGACACTCCGATCCACTACTATCCTGGTGTCGGAACGTGACACTCCGATCCACTACTATCCTGGTGTCGGAACGTGACACTCCGATCCACTACTATCCTGGTGTCGGAACGTGACACTCCGATCCACTACTATCCTGGTGTCGGAACGTGACACTCCGATCCACTACTATCCTGGTGTCGGAACGTGACACTCCGATCCACTACTATCCTGGTGTCGGAACGTGACACTCCGATCCACTACTATCCTGGTGTCGGAACGTGACACTCCGATCCACTACTATCCTGGTGTCGGAACGTGACACTCCGATCCACTACTATCCTGGTGTCGGAACGTGACACTCCGATCCACTACTATCCTGGTGTCGGAACGTGACACTCCGATCCACTACTATCCTGGTGTCGGAACGTGACACTCCGATCCACTACTATCCTGGTGTCGGAACGTGACACTCCGATCCACTACTATCCTGGTGTCGGAACGTGACACTCCGATCCACTACTATCCTGGTGTCGGAACGTGACACTCCGATCCACTACTATCCTGGTGTCGGAACGTGACACTCCGATCCACTACTATCCTGGTGTCGGAACGTGACACTCCGATCCACTACTATCCTGGTGTCGGAACGTGACACTCCGATCCACTACTATCCTGGTGTCGGAACGTGACACTCCGATCCACTACTATCCTGGTGTCGGAACGTGACACTCCGATCCACTACTATCCTGGTGTCGGAACGTGACACTCCGATCCACTACTATCCTGGTGTCGGAACGTGACACTCCGATCCACTACTATCCTGGTGTCGGAACGTGACACTCCGATCCACTACTATCCTGGTGTCGGAACGTGACACTCCGATCCACTACTATCCTGGTGTCGGAACGTGACACTCCGATCCACTACTATCCTGGTGTCGGAACGTGACACTCCGATCCACTACTATCCTGGTGTCGGAACGTGACACTCCGATCCACTACTATCCTGGTGTCGGAACGTGACACTCCGATCCACTACTATCCTGGTGTCGGAACGTGACACTCCGATCCACTACTATCCTGGTGTCGGAACGTGACACTCCGATCCACTACTATCCTGGTGTCGGAACGTGACACTCCGATCCACTACTATCCTGGTGTCGGAACGTGACACTCCGATCCACTACTATCCTGGTGTCGGAACGTGACACTCCGATCCACTACTATCCTGGTGTCGGAACGTGACACTCCGATCCACTACTATCCTGGTGTCGGAACGTGACACTCCGATCCACTACTATCCTGGTGTCGGAACGTGACACTCCGATCCACTACTATCCTGGTGTCGGAACGTGACACTCCGATCCACTACTATCCTGGTGTCGGAACGTGACACTCCGATCCACTACTATCCTGGTGTCGGAACGTGACACTCCGATCCACTACTATCCTGGTGTCGGAACGTGACACTCCGATCCACTACTATCCTGGTGTCGGAACGTGACACTCCGATCCACTACTATCCTGGTGTCGGAACGTGACACTCCGATCCACTACTATCCTGGTGTCGGAACGTGATACTCCGATCCACTACTATCCTGGTGTCGGAACGTGATACTCCGATCCCCTAATTCTAAGTGTCGGTTCGCGACACCCGATCCCCTAGTCTCATTCTTTTAATTCATCCAGCCTTCTTTTATACCAAGGCATCATCATTAACAAAGTGGATTTAAGATTTAAGATTCACAGCCTCATCTTTCCAACCCCTTACAATTACATAATCACATCATGCAAGCACACAATCAAGCATATAGAAGACATTACAATACTACCCAATACATATCAATCGCTATTTAGAGTTTACTATGAGATAGTATAAACCATAACCTACCTCCACCGACGAATTCGTGATCACGCAAGCTACTCCTCAAAATCTTTGCTTTCCTCTTCGTTCTCTCTTCTCTCGCTCGTTCGTTCTCCCTTTCTCCATCTGTTCTTTCTATTTTTCTTATTCAAACCCTTTTTCTTTTACCCTAATTGTCATATAATTAAGTATAAAAGATGATAAAAATAACCCACTTTTTATTTCAAGGTTATCTCCTTTAACCCCCACGTAATTGTATTATTAAAATTAGTCCACTAACTTTATAATTATAAGCATGAATAGTCCAATACGCCCCATAAAAACTTTTAATAGAAATCCGACCCAGTCAGGGTTACGCAGCCTGTGACGGTCCGTCACGACTGTGACGGTCCGTACTGCATGTCCGTCACAAAGTTCAGAGAGTTAATTCTGTGGAAAGATTTGTGATGGTCCGTCGTGCCAACGACGGTCTGTCCTGCCATTCTGTCGTGAAGTTCAGAGAGTCGATCTTAGTACCCAAATTATCAGAATCTATGTGTTTTGGAACGAGACCCCCTCGACGGTCCGTCGTGCCCATGATGGTCCGTCGTGGGATCCGTCGACTTAGACAGTTATTACCTGNATCGGTTTGAGGGTGGAAGGTAGTACTAAGATCCAACTTAGTACCTAATTCAGCATGCAATGTCATCCAAAACATAGAAGTAAATTGCGTACCTCTATCTGATATGATGGAAAGTGGAACTCCATGCAATCGAACAATCTCTGATATATAGAGTTTTGCTAACTTCTCTGCATTGTAAGTCACCTTGACCGGAATGAAGTGAGCAGACTTAGTTAATATGTCCACAATTACCCAAATAGAATCAAACTTACCCAATGTCTTTGGAAGACCAACCACGAAGTCCATTGCAATTCTCTCCCACTTCCATTCGGGAATGGGCATTCTCTGAAGTATTCTTCCGGGCCTCTGGTGTTCATACTTTACCTGCTGACAATTCGGGCATTG
>NC_028643.1:7389950-7391396 GCF_001406875.1 Solanum pennellii | reverse complement strand
CCCAGGGAAAGCATAACAATGGGCCCTATCACCTGTCTGCCCGTTGCCCCTACCATGTTGTGCTGTTGTAGCTCCAGTTTGCCCGTCACCCCGGCCGTTTTGGTGACCACCATTACCTTGGCCACCACGTCCTCCAGAATGACGGCCTCTTCCATGACCACCTCTACCTATGACTATTGGGGGTCTGTAACTCTGTTTTGGACAATACCTCCTAATATGTCCAGTCTCCCCACATCCATAACACTCTCTGGATTCAAGCATAGGTCTCTGTGAGAACGACGAAGTCTGGGGATAACTTCCAAACTCAGAGGAATGTTGGCTGGTCTGCGATGGACCCCCAGCTATAGCCTGCAGTGAAGACTGAATAGGTCGGGCTGGGTAACCTCCTGAACCCTGTCCTCTGGAGTAAGAACCATTAAACTCACCTCCCTTACGAAACTTCTTAGATGTCGATGCCATGGTGAAGTCGTCTGGCTTCACCCCTTCCACTTCTATCACAAAATCTACCACCTCCTGAAAGGATTTTGCTCTAGCAGCTACCTGTAAGGCTGAAATCTGCAAATCTGACCTCAACCCTTTCACGAAACGGCGAATCCGCTCTTGTGGACTGAAGAAAAGTTGGGTGGCTTACCTGGATAGCTCGCGAAACTTAGCCTCATAAGCAGTAACCGACATCCTGCCTTGCTCTAGACTTAGGAACTCATCTTTCCTCCTATCCCTCAAAGTCCGGGGTATATACTTCTCCATAAACAAGCTAGAGAATGATGCCCAAGTCATAGGTGGTGACTGTGCTGGTTGACACTCAACATATGACCGCCACCAAATTTTGGCGTTCCCTTGAAACTGATAGGTCACAAACTCAACACCAAATCGTTCTACTATGCCCATCTTATGTAGCAACTCATGACAATCAACCAGAAAATCATAGGCATCCTCAGATTCAGCACCCTTGAAGACTGGAGGTTTCAACTTCAGAAATTTAGTGAAAAGCTCATGTTGATCACTCGTCATTATAGGTCCTGTAGTCAATCGAGGGAACGTGCCTATTTCCAATGAGGCATCCATGCGGGGAGCCACAGCAGCGGCATGTTGTACTCTCGGAACCTGAGGTGCTGGTGCAGAAAACACCGGAGGTGTCTGGCCTTGATCTGATAACCCGCTAAGATAAGCAAGAACCTGGTTAATCATCTCTGGGGTAGGTTGGGGTGGTAATTCCTCATTCTGCACTTGTTCATTTTCCCCTTCCTCACCCTCTCTTTCTACCTCATCTGTCGGTGGAGGAGTCACCGCCCTAGTACTAGCTAGGCTAGGTGCTTGTCCTCTTCCTCTAGAGGACGTCCTCCCGCGACCTCTACTACGGCCTGTTGCCACTGCTCCTCTTCGAGCTACAGCCCCAGTGGTTGGCTCAGACGCATCTTGTCTTGCCGGTGTTGGTGTTGGCGCAGT
>NC_028643.1:7335640-7388009 GCF_001406875.1 Solanum pennellii | reverse complement strand
CACAAATAACAAAGAAAAACAAATACAAGTAGGGGTCAGTACAAAACACAAGTACTGAGTAGGTATCATCGGCCAACTCAAAATAGAAAGCAATATATATCGAATAACAACATAAAAGCAACCAAATACTTAACAGGTGATAGCAACAAGTATAAGAATCATTTGCAACAACACCAAACACATCTATGAGGACTCAAGCCTCCACACCGTACTCACTTAAGAATTAGGTTTCTTTAAAATCTGAGTAATTCAAGATTCATTCTCTTTGTTCTTCTTGTGTCGGAACGTGACACTCCAATCCCCTACTATCCTGGTGTCGGAACGTGACACTCCGATCCACTACTATCCTAGTGTCGGAACATGACACTCTGATCCACTACTATCCTGGTGTCGGAACGTGACACTCCGATCCCCTAATTCTACGTGTCGGTTCGCGACACCCGATCCCCTAGTCTCATTCTTTTAATTCATCAAGCCTTCTTTTATACCAAGGCATCATCATTAACAAAGTGGATTTAAGATTTAAGATTCACAGCCTCATCTTTCCAACCCCTAACAATTACATAATCACATCATGCAAGCACACAATCAAGCATATATAAGACTTTACAATACTACCCAATACATATCAATCGCTATTTAGAGTTTACTATGAGATGGTATAAACCATAACCTACCTCCACCGACTAATTCGTGATCACACAAGCTACTCCTCAAAATCTTTGCTTTCCTCTTCGTTCTCTCTTCTCTCGCTCGTTCGTTCTCNAAATACTTAACAGGTGATAGCAACAAGTATAAGAATCATTTGCAACAACACCAAACACATCTATGAGGACTCAAGCCTCCACACCGTACTCACTTAAGAATTAGGTTTCTTTAAAATCTGAGTAATTCAAGATTCATTCTCTTTGTTCTTCTTGTGTCGGAACGTGACACTCCAATCCCCTACTATCCTGGTGTCGGAACGTGACACTCCGATCCACTACTATCCTAGTGTCGGAACATGACACTCTGATCCACTACTATCCTGGTGTCGGAACGTGACACTCCGATCCCCTAATTCTACGTGTCGGTTCGCGACACCCGATCCCCTAGTCTCATTCTTTTAATTCATCAAGCCTTCTTTTATACCAAGGCATCATCATTAACAAAGTGGATTTAAGATTTAAGATTCACAGCCTCATCTTTCCAACCCCTAACAATTACATAATCACATCATGCAAGCACACAATCAAGCATATATAAGACTTTACAATACTACCCAATACATATCAATCGCTATTTAGAGTTTACTATGAGATGGTATAAACCATAACCTACCTCCACCGACTAATTCGTGATCACACAAGCTACTCCTCAAAATCTTTGCTTTCCTCTTCGTTCTCTCTTCTCTCGCTCGTTCGTTCTCCCTTTCTCCCTCTGTTCTTTCTATTTTTCTTATTCAAACCCTTTTTCTTTTACCCTAATTGTCATATAATTAAGTAAAGAGATGATAAAAATAACCCACTTTTTATTTCAAGGTTATCTCCTTTAACCCCCACGTAATTGAATTATTAACGTTAATCCACTAACTTTATAATTATAAGCATGAATAGTCCAAAACGCCCCTTAAAAACTTTTAACAGAAATCCGACCCAGTCAGGGTTACGCAGCCTGTGACGGTCCATACTGCATGTCCGTCACAAAGTTCAGAGAGTTAATTCTGTGGAAAGATTTGTGACGGTCCGTCGTGCCAACGACGGTCCGTCCTGCCATTCCGTCGTGAAGTTCAGAGAGTCGATCTCAGTACCCAAATTTTCAGAATCCAAGTATTTTGGAACGAGACCCCCTCGACGGTCCGTCGTGCCCATGACGGTCCGTCGTGGGATCCGTCGACTTAGACAGTTATTACCAGAAATAAACTCTACTGCTCAAAACGACTAAACAGGTCGTTACAATTAGGGAGGAGTTTTCCCTTGTAGGTATACTAAGAAGTGATGAGTTTGTATAAATTTCATGATAAAAGATAGAGTAATAGTTACTAGCTGGGATGAGTTCGAGTGTACTTTAACCAGAAGGGAGTTTATGATGATGTAACATTGTGTTAGTTAAGACCAAGTATATGTGTTGAATAAAATAGAAGAGTAGTTATCAAGTGATAGATCTAAGTTAGGCTTATGATTTTTAAAGGAGAGCCTCATGATATTTAGATGGTTAAAACTAATTACGCAATGATGATTTTTAAGGGAGGTCCCCATGATATTCACGAACTACGCTCATTTGATTCTCACTTTGATGAGATAGTTAAGCAACTCTCTTTGAATTTGGTTATCCTTCTTATAAACTTTATTTTCCTTGTTCAAAAATCATATTTTAAAATGAAAAAGGGCCTAAAATACCCTCAAAGTATTGAAAATGGTACACAACTACCCCTCATCCACCTATTGGCTCAAAAATACCCTCCCCATCTACCTATTGGCTCACAAATACCCTCCCCATCCACCTTTAGGTCCAATTTTAGCCACTTCATTAATGGAGCACCATTTAAAATAATTAAATAATACTTTTAATTATGTGACGCTCAACCAATGGTTGTAATTTAATTATTTAATATAATTTTAAACCTACTTATTTTTAACTAACTGCGCCCCAATACTTATTAATCCCGCCCTAAAATATAATTTTAAACTCACCTTATATATTAGGTCTTGCAGGTTTAATAAGCATTAAAGTGTACCATGGTGTGACCACTATATTAATCTAAAATAATCAGATCACAAAGAAAATCCAATATTCTTTTAGAGGAATAAATTGAATAGATACTGAGTTAGAGATTTATATAAAAAATTTAAAATGTAAATCTAAAGCTATTGAGTTTAGCTAAATTCACCTCTGATTTCGTTCACCTGCAGAAAAAAGAAAAAGATATTTACTGACAATAGATATTTTTTAGTGGAGCGTGAGTTAATGTTACTGCATTCAATGTTGCAAATTTATTAGCGTTATTTATATAAATGTTGGCTATGACTATACATATATATATATATATATTATTGCTGTAAAATATTTAATATAATGAAAATTTTATTATTATCATTAAATTCTTTATTTGTCGTAGTGATCGTCTGTTTGATATATATGACTATAATTCTATCACCATTATTAAAAAATCCAGATATTCAACAAACGTGAATTGTACATACATTATGTTAGCAACTCATATTTAACTCCAAAGGAACAAAAAAAATTTGTCATGTATATAATGTATGTTTTTATAATTTATATTAATTAATAAAGCTTAAGCCTATTTATTGAATTTTCTCTACTAGGAGATTTCTTGATGCTCATTCATGACATTAGAAAGATGTTTCTAATGTCATGATATCAAAAATATATCTTGATGCTCATTCATGACTTGATGCTCAATATTTTAGGGCGGGTTTGATAAGTATTGCGGGTATAGTTAAAAATAAGTAGGTAATGAGTAGGTTTTAAATTATATTAAATAATCAAATTGCAACCAATGGTTGAGCGCCACATAATTAAAATAATTATTTAATTATTTTAAATTGTTCTCCGTTAATGAAGTGGCTAAAATTGATCCCAAAAGTAGTTTGGGAGGGTATGAGCCAATAGTTGGATGAGGTGGGTATTTTGGAGCCAATATGTTGATGAGGGGTAGTTATGTATCATTTTCAATACTTTAAGGGTATTTTATGACCTTTTCCGATTTTAAAATTCATTATTCTGAAAAAATATTCTTCCATCCCCACCCCACCCAACCACAAAACAAACATAGAAGAGAAGAATTCTTAATTATTTATTTAAATCAGTAAAAAAAAAAGAAGCTAAATAATTATGGTTGCCTCCCTTAGTTTTTCAAAAAGAACAAAATTCACGGACCATGCACAATTGATTTTTACTTTGATGAGATACGTTAGTTACTCTATTCGGATTTTTTATGTCTTATAAAATGGTTTTATTTCAGAAGCTAAAATATTAAATTGTTGAGTAACACACGTGTACTTACAAGGGCAACACTGTTGGAAGAATGTCTGAACATTTTTATCGAAATCGCCCTTTTACATCATGATCTCAATTGGTCCTCTCTATTTGATCCTGAAGAAAAAATTTAACAGTTGTATGGATATATTTTCTGATATTACCACAAAATTTTTTTGGAAGAGAGACTCATGTTTTGGCAACAACTATGGGTAAGCTACTTCATGTAGACATGGCGACAAGGAATCAAACAAGACCAATTTATGCAAAAGTGAAGGTAGTAGCCGATTCATTGGGGAAATTTCACAAATTGGCCTGAGGAATAGGAGTGGAGAAATTTTGAAAAGTGAATCTGGATAAAATATGATTACGTTCCAAAATATTGCAATATGTACATGATATCAAGGAAATAGTGAGCAACAATCCTATGTAGAACATCCTGAACATACCCAAAGAAGGAGATTGTTGACAAATTAGTGGCAAATAGCAATGTGGAGGAAAGAAAATCTAAGAAGATAGGAAACGACAAAGAGAAAGCGAATAAGACTCAACAAAACAAGACTGTTACGGGACAAAAGAAAGAATACATAAGAATTTCAGCATGAACAACAAAGTATGTCTCATTACATCAATGTTTTGGAGAAGTTGGAATTATGAGAACAAATTGAAGAAATTTTTCAAGAAAATCTATTACCTTGGGCAGTTGGTGGGGACTTCAATGCAATTCTCAGTGAAAAAGAAAAGCATACAGTGTTGAAACCCAATTTTGGTCCTCCCTAATATACATTAATCATAAAGCTTCTTCAATTTTCAATAATTTAAAATAAATAGTTTTAAAAATTTTCAAAAGAAAAAAGTCGCAAGTTATTCAGATAGTTTTGTCACTTTTAATAATTTTTACATAATTACGTCAATAATTTGTATATTTTATAAATATTTGAAAATTATCTCAAAATTTTTTATTTTTCTATTTAATCAATTGAGTTTAAATTATGGTTATTGGTTTGAAGCATTTAAGAAGGAGAAGGTAGAAAAAGAAAACAGAGGAATGGGGGGGGACAGAAGAAAGAATATAGATACAAAATATTCGTAGAAAACAGTTTAAGAGGGTATAGAGCTTTAGGGTTTAATTTGACCTAATTTGTGGTCTTGGAACGCTCTCATCTTGCTTGTTGTTCCAGTTAGTGCTCGAAAAAAGGAAATATCCTTTTCCCTTTATTAAATTCATCTTCATCTCGTGTTTGTATTGTTTAATGTTTTAGATTTTGATTATTTTGTTGTTGTTTGCTTTATGATCATTTCCTTAATGGTGATACCGAGTTGTCATTTTAGCATTTGAATATAGCTAAGTGTTACTCCTCTTGGTGATAAAATTTGTTGTTGTGTTATTGATCTAGTTTAAGCTATGTTTTGAGCAAATCTTCCCCAAGTTTGGTAGTAGGTTTAGTATATATTTTGTTGAGTAGCACGCTCCAATACTTTCCAGTTGTGTTTAATCATATTATTGCTTGATTTGTCCAAATCTCAAATAGATTGATGATTAGTATAAATCCCCACATCTCGAAAATGGTTGTATTTGTTTGTTCTTACAAGCTGCCAATTTTTTAAATATTGACATAATTATTTTCTACTTTGGATTGCCATTTTTTATCTTATGAGATTGTTGTTATTTGTTTGCTTCCTTATTAGCTTATGATGGATAATGTGTGTTGGTTTATGTCTACTAATTATATGAGTTAATACTACATGTATGCTTCATTAATTTCAAATGTTTTCTTATTATATACTAATTTGTATTCCTCTCTTTGCCTTGTTGTAAAACCCCATGAGAGTCTAGTTGGACTCAAAATCTCCTTATATGCATGCAAAGGAGCCATGGAGGCCTTAAACTGTCACACCCCGAGCTACCCTCGAGACACGGAGAAGGGACCTAGGACCACAAGTGATCCCAAGCTAACGCTGTTGGTGTGATCATGAGCATACAAATGAATATACACTGATGCAGAAGCGAAATCATACTTTAAATAAAAAGATGGGGAATACCCATATACTATAGCTGAAGTATTTGAAATACTGACGAATTTAATACAATTAAAATATTAACTCAATGCTAAGCTGAAACTAAATATGTCTGAAAATAGCCTTTAAACTTTATAGAAAGTTGGGACAGGCCCCAGATAAGTCTAGCAAAAACTGAAACTAAAAACTAAAATACTAAAATGAAACTCATGACTGTTGTCCTCGGAGAATGAGGACTCACCATTGATTCTGCTAAACTGGAGATCAGAAGTCGATCTAAGCGTGATATGGATGCTGAGAACCTGAACCTACATCACGAAAAGATGTAGCGCACCTATGCGTCAGTACTTGAAAGGTACTGAGCATGTAGGATAGAATAAAGCTGAACTAAAATGTAAATGAACAAGCACAAAAGCAAGTAAAATGTTCTGGACATGATATACTGAATGCCGAGCTAACTGAATGCAATGACCAATTTATAACATGTTGAAACTGAATACTGAATATACTGATAAATACTCGATAAAATAGAGTCTGAATGAATTGATGGGCTACTAATAATCGATAATAAAACCACATGAGCTAAATGTAGAGTTCGATGTATACGCCCCATCGAGAGGACCAAATATACGCTGCTAGAGGTAGAAAGGCATGCTGGCTTGATCACTAAACAGATGCCTACAGAGGGGACTTACAACCTACTTGGCAAGTAGTTATGGGACTATTTGGGTACGCTGAACCTTAGTGTAACTCGGTATTATGCTACTCCCAATGAATTAATTGAATAACACATTATGATTGAGTTTCTCTAAATACTGGATAGCTCAAAACTAAACATGCAAACTGAGAATGCAACAATTATTCTGATAATTAGGCATTAATAACTAAGGCATGTAAATCTGAAGTAACTGAAGTATCTGACCTAGCATATGTAATTCAAAAATTAAAGAAATACATAGCTAGGGTTCTGAAATTCATATGATAAACTGAATAATAACTTTAAAATCTGATTTGGACCATATATCTAACTAATTCTTGATGATCTTCTGTAATTCTACAAACCCTAGGTCTATTCATGATAAGGGAATAAAAAACTGACTCAAAACTACGGACCTAATGGGTGAAATGAACCCACTAATGATATCCCACATATCTAGTCATGAAATCTATGGAGATATATTTAGATTTCGGGGCAGGAACTGCTGAAACCTTGTTGCATTCTTGAACTAGGGTTCTTGATCTTTTTCTTCTTTCTTGCTTCTAATTTTCTTAGTTTTGATTTATGTTTTTGAATAAGACAAGTTCTTGTTATGTCTCTAGGCTTAATCTGACTAAAATCTGATGATTTAGGGTCAAAACGACATATCATTGGGGTTAAACGAATTAGGAAAAGATCAAAAGACCCTTGAGTTAATTGTTGTCTGACCAAACGAGAACCTGGACTGACGGTCCGTCGTTCAGTCGATGTTCCGTCGTTTGGGTCCATAAGTTGGGTCTTCTCGCCTTTACTAAAATAGGCATAACGTTTTACTCGAAGGTTGAATTTTAGCAAATTCAGTGGCTATGGAAAGATAATTCAATTATCTATGTTTTGATAGGTCATACGACATCTAATTAATTTTGTGATAAGAGTTATGATCATTTAAAATTGACATAACAATATTTTCCCATTAATTGACCTCTAACTTTCACCTACGGTCAGACCTACGAAGTGTAGATCCAACTACGGTCTGTGCTGGTCATCCATCGTTCATGTCGGAGGCTGGGTAGTAAGAGTCTCAATCCACTGACAGCCTCAACGGACCGTATCTTATCTACGGATCGTCGGTCCATCCGTGGGTCAGACTTAGTCGATTTTGCTGAGCTGAATTTTGGGAGGGTTGCAGTGACAATCTACGGACCTTCAGTATGGTTCGTAGATAAGACTACAATCCGTCGATGGTAATCGTCCTTTGGACCTGCAATATTTTTTGAAGATCTGATTTTTGATCTATTTGAGTACTGGTGTTACATTATCTCCCCCTTGAGAACATTCGTCCTCGAATGAAGACTAAACTAGCTTATATAGAGGGAGAGAGCTGCAATCCCTACTATTGAACACTGAGGACTAAATTTCTGATTGAACTGAGTTCCAAGAACATGCATATATGCTGAAAATGCGAGTACAAACTGTGGGAACATGATTCTAAGATTGAATTCACGCATGAATGACTGAAAACTGAAGAGGAACTATTACCTCAAGATGGAGTGGAATCGGAAGGAAAGAGGTGAGGATACCTGGCTTTCATGGTTGCTTCTGCTTCCCAAGTAGCTCTCTCTACGGACTGACTCCTCCACAAAACCTTGACTGAATCTACTTTTATGTTTCTGAACCTTCTAACCTGACGGTCAAGAATCTCAACTAGTACATCCTCATAAGAAAGACTATATTTCATAGTCATACTCTGTGATGGCACTACAGAGGCTGGGTCACCCACACTTTTTCAAGAGTGAGATGTGGAAGACTGGATGCACTGCTGCTAGTTCTGCTAGCAACTTTAACTAATGTACCACCTTGCCAATCCTTTTCAAGATCTTGTAAGGGCCTACATATGTAGGACTGAGCTTCCCTTTCTTTCCAAAACTCATCACCCGTTTCATAAGTGATGTTCAGGAAAACCCGATCATCAACTTGGAACTCTAGTTCCCTTCTCCTTACATATGCATAAGATTTCTGACGACTCTGGGCTGTCTTAAGTCTATCTCTAATGAGTTGCGCTTTCTCCATAGCATAAAGGATTGAATCTTGCCCTATTAAAGTTGCTTCACCTACTTCAAACCAACCAACAGGAGATCTATATCTACGTCCATACAGTGCCTCATAAGGGGCCATCTGAATGCTGGAATGGTAGCTATTGTTGTAGGCGAACTCAATAAGAGTAAGGTGATCATCCTAACTATCTTTGAAATCCATCACACAAGCTCTCAACAAATTCTCTAGTGTCTGAATTCTACGCTCTGCTTGTCCATCCGTCTGGGGATGAAATGTTTTGCTAAGGTTAACCTGAGTACCAAGACTCTTCTGAAATGACATCAAGAAATGAGAGTGAAACGATCCTCTATCTGATATGATAGAAAGAGGAACCCCATGCAACCTCACAATTTCATTAATTTAAAGCTTGACATATTATTCTGCCGAATCTGTAGTCTTTACGACCAAAAAGTGAGAAGACTTAGTAATCCTATCAACTATCACCCAAAAGGAGTCATCCTGCCTGCGAGTAAGAGGTAACCCTGTGATGAAATTCATATTGATCACTTCCCACTTCCAAGTAAGAATTTCGATCTCTTGAGTCATACCCCCTGGTTTCTGATGTTCTACCTTGACTTGCTGGCATTTGAGGCACTCACTCACAAAATCTGTTATATCCTTCTTCATGCCATTCCACCATTAGACTTCCCACATATCGTGGTACATCTTAGTGGCACCTTGATGAATATAATATCTAGAGTTATGGGATTCTTCAAGAATAGGTTGTCTCAACTCGCCCCCATCAGAAACACACAATCTACCCTGGTAGCGAAGTACACCATCTCTCCCTTGGAAGAAAACATCTACTCTCTGATTCTGGAATGCACTCTTACATTCAAAGATTGGATCACTGTCTTGTTTTTCCTTAACCTTTACCATCAAAGAGGATTCTGCCCCATTTTGAACTGTCACACCACTATCTGATATGCTCATAAGGCGAACTTTTAAGCGAGCAATTCTGTGAACATTCTTCACTAGCTCCTTCCTTTCTTCCTCAACATGGGCTACACTACCCATAGATAATCTACTAAGAGCATCTACTACTACATTAGCCCTATCAGGATGGTAACTCACACTCATATCATAATCCTAAGGAACTTAAGCCATCTCCTCTGAAGAATCTTCAACTCTTTCTGGGTGAACACATACTGAAGGCTCTTATGGGCAGTGAACACATCTACATGAACACCATACAAGTAGTGTCTCTAGATCTTGAGTGCAAACACCACTGCTGCAAGATCGAGGTCATGAGTTGGATAGTTCTTCTCATGCACCTTAAGCTGTCTAGAAGCATAATCTATAACCTTGCCTCGCTGCATCAATACGCAACCTAGGCCAACTATGAATGCATCAAAATATATCATATAACCATCTGAAACCTCTGGTATAGTCAACACAGGAGCTGTATTCAATATAGTTTTCAATTATGCAATGCTTTTTCAAAGTCATCTGACCATTGAAACTTGATCATCTTTTGAGTCAACCTAGTCAATGGTGAGACTATGGATGAAAACCCTTCTACGAACCTTCTATAATAACCCACTAGACCTAAGAAACTCCTGATATCTGAAGGAGAGGTAGGTCAGGGTCATTGTTTCACTGCTTCTATATTCTGTGAATCCATTTGGATCCCCTCGCTAGATACAATGTGACCAAGAAAAGCAGTGGATTGCAACCATAACTCACACTTGATAAAATTAGCGAATAACTAGTGATCCTTAAGAGTCTGCAGAACAACTCTCAAATGACTTGAATGTTCTTCCTCCGTCCTAGAGTAAATGAGGATATCATCAATAAAGACGATAACGAACAAGTTCAAGTGCTGTTTGAACATTCTGTACATCAAATCTATGAAAGCTACAGGAGCATTGGTTAGTTCAAACAACATAACTACAAATTCATAATGAGCATACCGAGTTCTGAAGGTTATTTTCAAATGTCACTAACTCTGACTCTGAGCTGATGATAACCCGATCTGAGGTCTATCTTTGAGAAGTGACTAGCACCCTAAAACTGGTCAAACAAGTCATCAATCCTGGATATGGGATAATTATTCTTGATTGTGAGCTTGTTCAACTGTCTATAGTCAATGCACATTCTGAGAGAACCATCTTCTTCTTTAGGAACAACATTGGTGCACCCCTTGGTGAAATACTAGGTCTAATGAAACACTTATCTACAAGGTCTTTCAACTGCTCTTTCAATTACTTAATCTTTGCTAGAGCCATTCTTTAAGAAGGAATAGAAATAGGCTGGGTATGTGGAAGGATATCAATTCCAAAGTCCATTTCCCTTTCGGGAGAAACTCCAGGAAGATCTTGTGGAAATTCAACTAGAACTGACTCAAGAGTTGGGGTTTAGATCTAGAATCCTTAACTACAATTAGATGATAGAGACAACCCTTAGTGATCATCTTTCTAGTCTTAAGATAAGAAATGAATCAACACATAGGTGCTAAGCTACTACCCTTCCATTCTAAGATTGGTTTATTTGGAAACTTAAAACGAACAATCCTAGTTCCACAATTGACTGAGGCATTACAGGAATATAACCCATCCATGCATATAACGACATCGAAGTATACCATTTCTAACTCTACAAGATCTGCTGAGGTGACTTTATGAGATAATGTGATTGGGCAATTTATGTATACCTGTGTAGCTATAACTGGGTCACCAACTGGAGTAGAGACTGTGAAAGGTTCTGAGAGAGTTTCTGGACAGACACTGAGTTGGACTTCTATGTAAGGAGTTATATATGAAAGAGTATCCCCTAGATCTAACAATACATAAACATCAAGGTCAGAGACCCGTAACGTACCAGTGACTACATCAGGAGAACCTTCCTGATCCTGGCGAGCCTGAAGAGCATACAACCTGTTCAGGCGCTGACTGCCACCTATACTAGATGAGTTAACCTGCTGAGTTGGGCGACTTGCTGGTGTTGCTGAAGTTGTAGATTCAGCTCTACCATTTCCACCTTCTTGACCTTGTCCAGTAGGACAATCCCTTAACCTGTCACTAGACTGACCGCACCCAAAATACTATTCCTTTCCTGCAAGGCACTCGCCTAGATGGTTGTTACTACACTTAGGAAAAGTGGTGTAAGTCTTGGTGCCTGAAACACTTATATGAGACTTAGAGCCTGGTGCCTTAACCTTCTGATCATACTTGTTCTTGGAGGATGGAACACTAGCTTATGAAGGGGTTGGAGCTGAAAACTTTTGCTGACTCGATGAGCAATTTCCACCACCCGATTTCTCCTGAATAGTCATAGTTCCCACTCCTAGACTTCTTATTCTCCAAGGCCTGTTCCCTAAGCTTAACACCCTCAACCCTCCTGATCATAGGTTATATGACTAGAGATGTTCATATCTCCCAGTAACATAGCATTTCTGCACTCTATTTTTACCAAATCTGACACTCCATATAAGAACTTATTCATCTGAGCGTTGGAGTCAGCAACCATGTGAGGAGCATAACTGGAGAGTTGGTTAAACTTGAGCCCATACTCTTGGACTGTCATGTTACTCTGACCTAAGTTCATGAATTCTTGGGCTTTTGCTTCTCTAAACTCTATTGGGAAAAACTTGTCCAGAAAGGTCTCACTAAAGCAATCCCAAGTAAGAGGAGTTGCATCGTGACTCCTATTATCCTTCCATCGAGTGTACCAGATATGAGAAATGTCTTTCAACTAGTATGATGCCAACTCAACCCGATCATTCTCACTGACTTGCATCACCTCAAATATCTTCTTGATCTTATCCAAGAAATTCTAAGGATCCTCACTGGTCTGCGATCCTACGAACTCACGCGGACTCATTATAACATATTAACGGACCCTGGTTGATGTTGATCCACCATTTACATTCTCATGATCTTGAACCCGCTGATTGTATTGGTTGGCGACACTCTAAGCCAACATCTGAATGGCATTCCTAAATTCAGCATTTGAGACTTCCTGATCTAGGACTGGAGGAGTGTGTTTACATTCCTGGCATTTGCATTCCTAGAGGGTTAAACAAAGATCCCTGAGTTAATTGCTGTCGAACCAAACGACGACCTTGACTGACAGGCCATCGTTTAGTCAATGGTCCATCGTTTGGGTCCGTAGGTTGGATCGACTCAACAAGCGTTTACTAAAACGCAAATAAATTTTTACTCGGAGGTCGCATTTTAGAAAAATCGGTGGCTGTGGAAATATAACTCAATTATCTTCTTTTGATAGCTTATAGGACATCTAATTCATTTTGTGATATGATTTACTATTATTTGAAGTTGACCAACAACATTTTCCCCCTAACTGACTGCTAACTTTCACCTACGGTTAGACCTACGGACCGTAGATCGAACGACGGTTCGTGCTGGTCACCCATTGTTTATATCAGAGGCTGGGTAGTAAAAGTCTAAATCCACGGACACCCTCTACGGACCTTCGGCCCATCCATGGGTCGAGACTTAGTCGATTTTGCTGAGTTGAATTTTGGGAGGGCTGCAGTGACAATCTACGAACCTGTAGTACCGGACGTAGATCAGACTACGGTTCGTCGATGGTAACTGTTGACTGGACCTGCAATTTTTTTCTAAATATATGATTTTGGTTTGTTTTAAGTACGGGGTGTTACATAAACTCTCCACTCTAGTCGATTCTTTCATCAATTGAAGTGAAATGGAAGCCAATATACAAATTTTAAGGTTGATATACAACACTTGAAAGCAAAAATAATGTAGGAAATCAAGTATGTAGATGTGGTGCATTATTGATCTCGTTCAATCTATGTTTCGATCAAAAATCTTCCCATGTTTTGTTATACTTCTAAAATATATCTGGTTGAGTATCATGCTCCAATACTTTCTAGTTGTGTTTAATCATATTATTGCTTAATTATTGTAAATCTCAAGCAATATTTACTTAATTTGAAGATCAAGTTTGTATGAATCAAATAGGTTGATGATTAGTATAAAGCCCCACCTCTCGAAAATAGTTGTGTTTGTTTGTTCTTACAAGCTGCCAAATATTTAATTATTGACATGTTGATTTTCTACTTTGGATTGTCGTTTTTGATCTCCTGAGATTGTTGTTATTTGTTTACTTCGTTATTAGCTTATGATTGATAATGTGTGAATAGTTTATGTCTAATAATTGTATGAGTTAATACTACGTATGCCTTATTAATTGTCAAATGTTTTCTTATCATATACTAATTAGTATTCCTCTCTTTGCTTTGTTGTAAAACGCCATGAGAGTCTAGTTGGACTCAAAATCTCCTTATTTTCATGCCAACAGTTCATAGAGGCCCTAAATTCTCCCCTCAAGTCAATTCTTTGGTCAATTGAAGCGGAATGGAAGCCAGTATACAAATTTGGAGTGTGATATACATGTCTTGGAAGCAAAAGAAAATGCAGGAAATCAAGTAGATACATGTTGTATACATTAAAAAACATGCAGTATACACTGATATATGATAACTCTATGCAGCGGTACATGGAAGAAAATGGATCAGGCCCAAAACAAAGTCCAACAGCAGTCTTAAAAGATTGAATTACTTAGATTATGGTAGATTGAAGAAAATTTTGTCTGCCGGCCCAAAAACTTGAAATTTGGGCTGGAAGAGACGATCATGTTTAAAGGATTGAACAGGATATTTGTCAAATTCTTTTGGGGTAACACCAAAAGTCTAAAAGGAAAGCATTGAGTAGCTTGGGAGGAAATCTGTTACCCTAGAAAAAAAAAAGATGAATTGGATTTAGACCACTGCATGATATTTAAAGTATTATTTTTGCAAGGCTATGGTGGAATTTCAGAACTCTGACTACCTTACTTTGGAGTAGATACATGGAAAATAAATATAGCAAAAAACTTCATCCTACAATCGTCAGCAACTCATGTTTGGAGAAAAATGGTTGCAACAAGGGAAGAAGTAAAATATGATATATGGTGGCAGCATAAGTTGAAATTCAAGCTTTTGGTTTGACAATTGAACAAATCAACGAGCTCTATATTTCACCGAAAATGAGATGGCATAAGAAAAAGAAATTGAAGTGAATGACTTTGTAATAAACGGAGAATGAAATGTTAATAAGCTCCCTGAATGTGTATCACCTTAAATGGCTGCACATATTATCGATAATATCAAACATGGCTCGAAGTGGAGGATCTTTACTATGAAGTCAACATATCATATTATGAGAAGATGTAGAGCTACTTTGGTGTGGGTGAACTATTTGTGGATAAAAGGTCTTTCTTTTAAAATTGCTTTATTTTTTCGGAGAGTTTGGAGGAAAAGAATTGTCACTAATTACAATCTTAAAAGAATAAGGATGCAAATATAGGATTGTGAACTCTTACAAAAATAAAAGATGAGTCATATGAGGAGGTTGAATGTTGAATTTTCAACGTATGTTTTGGAATAAAGTAATCATACTTTTATTTCTTGAAATGAATGCTAATACTATAAAATGTGTATAAAGTACAAAATAGCATGGCAATAAGGGAAAATTACATCTTATCAGGAAGTTTCGCAATCACAAATTTTGTAAATTTTTTATTGTTCTCAAATTCATTGCAAATGATACAATACTTAGGATTATGTTGCTTTTATAAAAAAAGAAAATAAGGGAAAATTAATTAATCCTCTCAAAATTCATCAAATCACATTTAAATCACAACTAATAAATTCCTCATAACTCGTAACAAATTAAAATTTTTGAAATAGTTCAAGCAAATCATCCAATAGTGATGAAATCGTTGTTGGCGACAAGATTTCATTTTCAAATACATAGCCCGATACAAACCCTTTTAGATAAATAACAGTAGTGGGTATATGTATCGGTTCCTAAAATATAATTAAATTTTTCATATTTATATATTAGATACATAATCATGAATATCATTATTACCGATTTATGCTTGAAATAATTGGAGTAATGCATGAACAATAAGATTTGTACACGAGACATAGAACATATGAAACTTTTAACGTACTTGATGGTTGAAACATAAATATGATAATAAATAAATACACAAATATCAACCAAATACATCAGAAATTTGAAAATTAGGTAGAAAAGGACGTGTAGTAACACCCTTGAATATTTTCATATTTATATATTAGATACATATTTATGAACATGATTAATAATGATTTATGTTTAAAATGCTGGGGTTATGTATCAATAATAAAATTTTTATTCGATACATTATACACAACAAAGTTGTAATGTATCAGATACTTGAAACATGGAAACGATACATAAGTAAATACATAAATATCAAGCATATGCATTAAAAATTAAATCTTAGGTAGAGAAGGTTGTGTAGTAACACCCTCAACTCCCCCTCCCCCCCTTCATTAAAAGATCCTTTCGCCGTTTGTATATATTTTCAACAAATTGACGAGAAACAATATCTTCATTGCTCGAGGATACATTAAATCAGTAAATCAAAACTACTTTAATTCAAAATTCTGATATATTGAAAGCGCAATAGATGATGAATAAATTCCGCTACTTTTTTAGAATTCGTAACTAATGATAAGTTCTAGAATAATACAGCTGCAATTCAAAATTGTTGAGTAGAATAAAGGACTGAGAGATTGGGAAGTTGTAGGCTTGACTTTGGGGGAGTTAAGCTTGGTGTATGGAGAATAAGAAGGATGTATACGGAGGTGAAGAGAGAGAAATAAAAAAAAAGAGAGAAGATTTTGTAATGAATTTAAATGGTAGAAAATTCTAGATAATGCTATCTTAAAGTTTGTGTATTTGTAAGTTTCCCAAAAATCAAAATTGGTTGTCAACCAAACTAATGAAAGTTATCCAGTCATGTGAAATGTTTCTCATCAAATGGAACTTCACCTTAATAAGATGGTGAACAATCAATTTGCATTGATAGTACATGTTATTATATGAAGATTCCTTTCTATGCCTTCTTGTGTTTCTCCTCTTCTATAGCTCCCACATAATAATAACGAAGATCACCGCTAAAATGCATTAAATCTTTGTATTTTCTTTTAGTTTCCACCATTTTATAATCATATGTAGATGCAACCCCTCAATAACAAACCTTTCATATTAAGTATACTTCCTCAATAGATTTTGGGCTATGGGGGCTATTAGAAACAAATGTGTCATTGTCTCCGTTTGTCCGTTTACACAAAAATAGTATTTGGAGACTATTTGCATCCTCATTCTTTAAAGATTGTAATTAGTAACAATTCTTTTCCTCCAAACCCTTCAAAGAAGAAAGCAATTTTAAAAGGAAGACCTTTTATCCTTGAATATTTCACCCACTTCAAATTAGCTCTACAATTTCTCGTAATATGAGATGTTCACTTCATAGTAAAGATCCCTTTTGAATTTTCCATCGACTACGCCTTGTCAATATCCTCCACCTTGAGCCATGTTCGATATCATCGATAATATGTGCAGTCATTTAAGGTGATACACATTAGGATCTTATTAACATTTCATTCTCCGTTTATTACAAATTCATTCAATTCAATTTCGTTTTCTCATGCCATCTCCCTTTATGTGAAATATAGAGCTTTTTGCTTTGTTCAATTGTCAAACTAGAAGCTTGAATTTCAACTTATGCTGCCACCATATATAATATTCTACTTCTTCCCTTGTTGCAACCATTTTTCTCCAAACATGAGTTGCTGACGGTTGTAGGATGAAGTTTTTTGCAACATTTTATTTTCCATGTATCTACTCCAAAGTAAGGTAGTCAAAGTTCTGAAATTCCACCATAGCTTTGCAAAAAGAACACTAGAAATATCATGCAGTGGTCTAAATCCAATTCATCTTTTTTTTAGGGTAACAGATTTCCTCCCAAGCTACCTAATGCTTCACTTTTAGAATTTTGGTGTTACCCAAAAGAATTTGACAAATATCTTGTTCAATCCTTTAAAAATGCTCGTCTCTTCCGGTCCATATTCAAGTTATTGGGCCAACAAACCCAATTTTCTTCAATCTATCATAATCTAAGTAATTAAATATTTTACAACTGTCGCTGGACTGTTTTTTGGGACTTATCCATTTTCGTCCATGTATCTTCTGTATACAACATGTATCTACTAGATTTCCTGCATTTCTTTTTCCCCCAAAACCTGTATATCAGACTCCAAATTTGTATATTGACTTTCATTCTGCTTCAATTGACCAAAGAATTGACTTGAGGGGAGAGTTTAGGGCCTCTATGGCCTCTTGGCATGAAAATAAGGAGATTTTAGTCCAACTAGACTCTCATGGCGTTTTACAACAAAGCAAAGAGAGGAATACTAATTAGTATATGATAGGAAAACATTTGACAATTAATAAGGCATACACGTAGTATTAACTCATACAATTATTAGACATAAACTATTCACACATTATCAATCATAAGTTAATAAGGAAGCAAACAAATAACAACAATCTCATGAGATCAAAAATAGCTATCCCAAGTAGAAAATCAACATGTCAATAATTAAATATTTGGCAGCTTGTAAGAATAAACAAATACAACTATTTTTGAGAGATGGGGTTTTATGCTAATCATCAATATATTTGAACTTGATCTTCAAGGAAATTAAGCAAATATTGCTTGAGATTTACAAAAATTAAGCAATAATATGATTAAACACAACAGGAAATATAAGAACATGCTACTAAACAAGATATATTCTAAAACTATGACAAGAGAAGTAACGTTTAGCTATGTTCAAATGCTAAAACGACAACTCTGTTTCACCATTAAGGAAATGATCAGAAAGTGAACAACAACAATACAATCAAAATCTAAGACTTCAAACAACAGAAACACGAAATGAAGATGAATTTAATAAAGGTAAAGGGATATTACCTTTTTCCAAGCAGTGACTGGGACGACGAGCAAGATGAGAGCTTTCCAAGGCCACAAATTATGTCAAATTAAACCCTAAGCCTCTTTAGCCTCTTAAATTATTTTCTAAAATATTTTGTATGTATATTCTTTATTATGTCCCCCTTTTCCTCTGTTTTCTTTTTCTACCTTCTCTATCTTAAATGTTTCAAAACAATACCCATAATTTAAACTAAATTGATTAAGTAGAAAAATAAAATCTTTTGAGATGATTTTTAAATATTCATAAAATATACAAGTTATAGAAATAATTAAGTATAAATTATAAAAAGTAACAAAACTATTTAAATAACTTGCAAACTATTGTTTTTTTTAAAGAAAATATTTTCTAAAATTAGTTATTTCAAATTATTGAAATTGAAAAAGCTTGATAATTAATTCAAATTGTGGAGGACCAAAATTTGGTTTCAACACCCTAGGCTCTTCAATTTGTTCTTATAATATCAACCTCTTCAAAGCATTGATGTAATGAGACATACTCTGTTGTTCATGCTACAATTCTTCTGTGTTCTCTCTTTTGTCTCGTAACTCATTCTTGTTTTGTTGAGTCTTATTCGCTTTTTCTTTGTCGTTACCTATCTTCTTAGATTTTCTTTCCTCCTCATTGCTATTTTCCACTAATTTGTGAATAGTCTCCTTCTTTGGGTATAGTTCAGGATGTTTTGCGTAGCTGTAACGAACTCAAGTCCAATGTAGCAGTAGCCAACTTCTCAACTATATTAACAAGACTATAGTTAAATTACAAACCCACAAAGTAAAGGCAACAATGCATACAACAAAAACCCAAATAGAATCGTAGAAATACTAAACATAAGAACTAGGGAATTGATAGACGATAGAAGGGAGAATAGAATCTTAGACTCAGAATTGGGGATGAGAAACGTAGAAATGGTCTTTCCCATAATTCTCGATCCTCTCTCATAACGATGCCATGTTCTATTTAACAATGCCCTCATTGTGGATCCCAAATTATCCGTTGTGAAGACCTGGCCTTGTTGCTCGATTTGGGCCTACTTGTCCCAATACCTATCCCCGTGATATACTTCCCTTCTGGAAGCCCAGTATTTCTTATCCATTTCATATGTTATGCCTAGGCATTTTCAAATTGTCCTTAAGCATTTGCCCAAAAAACCATTTCCCTAAATGAACTATTCTAATTGATTTTTCCACAAAGTAACCCAATGAGCAAAAGGAAATATAGTGATGAAGCACTATATTTCCCTCAATGGAAAAATCAATCCCCAAATACCGTCAACCTTCACATAATCAAAATCATGTAATACCGCATCAGCACCATTAATAACAAACAGAAATAAACCCAAGATGTCTTCCAATAAACAAACTATGGATAAGTCTATTTAAACAAATCTCGAAGGGGCAATCACGAACAAACATGGAAATCACTAAATGCTCAATACTATATCTTCTCGATATTTTCAGAGGGCCAGTTACTCAATTGGAGCACATAAAAACGAGCAACATAGTTCTGAATCCCTATAGTAGAACTAAGCAGTTCAAGAAGATTCTTTTGAACAAGCACCCGTGGCAGTTCTCAATTTTGCAGTCAAGATTAATGCTGACATCGTGTCGTCAAAATGATGTTCGCTCAGAGTTGGCCACCAAAATGTCAAGGTTAACAACATATTATGTATCAAGGATTAGTTTATCTGTGATTAATGGACAGGAGATTGCAATGTAGCTATAGATAACACATGACCTGTTACACACGTAGAAATGCACAGACCATGGTGGTCCGGGATCCCACACTCTAATCAGTGAGTGTGAATCTGTATTTAAGAAAAAATTGCCAATACATCCCAACGATAATACTTCCTTTGTGTTGTCTATAAAATCTGTTAGAGCCATGAAGTCAAAACATATTCTTGGATCCCATATATAAAGATATTAGCAGCAGGAACCAATAGAAATTGAGTCAAAATATGTCGACCATTGAACTTCCAGGTGGATTTTCCAATTTCAGTGTTAGGAAATGTTTTCAAAGAATGCATTAAACTTATCAAGATATTGAGATATGGATCTTCATTATCCACAAGTTCCAAGAAAAAGTCAGCAAGATACCAGTCCTCGAAGCTCTCCAAATCAGTTTTCCATCTAAGAGAGCCACTAGAAAGAGAGTTAACATTTAGATACCTCGTTGACACATCTCATTCGAGATGTTCATTCGACTTAACAACTTATGGAGCCTCAAAAGTAATTAGGAGTTTAACTTGAGATGCAATTAACCTTATCTCTCAAAATTTAATGTTGTGCGAACTTTCATCGAGCACTTGGATGGTTACTCCAGGATGCAAACTATCATTTCCGTGGATGCTTGTGCCGGACACCTTTAAACCTATAAGTGCAGAGTGCTCTTCATCATGGACACTAGCTTTAGGATCATGAAAGTTGGGGTTCACAATTGTATTTGACATTTCAGTGAACACTGGATCCTTGACTCATCCTGACTTGTAACGATTATTGTACCTTCTATCATGAAATTTATACAAACTCATCACTTCTTAGTATACCCATAAGGGAAACTCCCTCAGTAATAACTACTGGTGCATGACTGCAACAACATAATCTTCCTCCTATCACTATCTTTTTTTCTTAGATTACTATACCTCTGCATGCATTCTTTTAATTTGGCCACTTTTACTACCACGATCTTATAACATTATAACTCATACGATCTTTTTGACTGAAAATACTGTCCGAGCTCTAAAACATACTTTGTCATAAGGATCTCAATCGAAACAAGGTTTACATAAGAGAGGTTGGGAGTACATCTTGCTTTTAGCTTATAAGAACAATTCATATGAATAAGAGTGCATTCTTTTTAATCTCAACATAATCTCACTCACAGGTTTCTCTCAAGCCCCTCTATAGTCTTATGACTTTATAGAGACTTTTGCTGAGAGTAACTGTAACATTTTGGAAAATTTTATTTCTAATGAAGAGCCCAATAGGTCTTTAAGAATGAGTATTGGGGATAGATAGACATTCCAATGACCAATATTGAGAAACATTGAGCATAGTATAGAAAATTGACTAAGGGGTAATAGCCAATTTCTATATAATACCCAATAAGAAAAATATTGGGTATATTAGAAAATATTGGCTTAAAGGGTGGTAGCCATATATCTACGTATTAATGAGCTTGTTTAGGAAATGTACCTGCAATGAAGACCCTAAGCTAAAATTCATAAATTCATCAGTTACAAACACATTAAGTACTAGGTATCCAAGTGTCAAGCCAAGTACCGTAAGTACATAACCATTTAATATGATCATGTAGAGTGAGCAGTTCCCAAGGACATAGTGAGGGTCCTTGGGACAATAAGTAAACATTCCCAAAGGAACCATAAATAATATTTA
Organism: Solanum pennellii; assembly: GCF_001406875.1. Taxonomy (NCBI): domain Eukaryota; kingdom Viridiplantae; phylum Streptophyta; class Magnoliopsida; order Solanales; family Solanaceae; genus Solanum; species Solanum pennellii. The sequence goes on along the minus strand of NC_028643.1, from coordinate 7,365,961 downwards.
GTTAGGAAAGTACAACCAACACATTTGCAAGCACATGTGCTAGACATGTGAAGAAGCGGCAAAAGGAGTGGACCACCCTAACCGAATTCGGTTAGGGTAGTTAGGGGGGAAAACGTGCACAAGGGACAACTCCATTTGGGGCCTAACTTCCTAACAAACTCTAGGTCCTAACTAACTTTCCTAACTAGCTAAACAGCCTAGGACTAACCGAAATGGACCCATTAGTGCACCAGACAACGTAGGACCAAAACCAGGTTGACAGTAATCTAGTACTAGTTAAAGAGACAACCTAATAGCTAACCTAGGATGGTCCAAAAGGTTAGTTATGGTCCTAACAACTTAGGGGTACTTTAGTAATACCCCTAGATTACCTAATTAATTGATTTGGCAACTTAATTACTTAATTAAAAGGGTTAAAACCAAAACTACAAAGGAAATTTCCATATTTCGGTTAAGGCAAGAAAGGGACAACCTAGTACCTAACCTAGGATTGGTCCAAAGAGTTAGTTAAGCTCCTAAAAACCTAGGTATACTTTAGTAATTACCCTAGGCTACTTAATTAATTAATTTATCAACTTAATTAATTCATTTAAAGGGGAAAACCGAATTCACAAAATAGTTCTAGATTTCGGTTAAAACAAGAAAAAGACAACCTAGTACCTAAACTCGGATGGTTCAAAGGATTGGTTATGGTCCTAAAGACTTATGGGTACTTTTTAATTACCTTAGGTCACCTAATTAATTAAATTAGAAATTTAATTAATTGATTTAAATGATCAAAACGAAATCCTTACACTAACCTAGTATAATTCAAGAAACATCCTAGTACTTAACCTAGGAAGGTCCTAAAGGGTTGATTATAGTTCCAATGACTTAAGGGTACTTTATTACATACCATAGGTCCCTAAATGAACTAAACTAAGGATTTAATTAATTAATTAATATAAAGTCAAAATGTTTACCGAAACCATAGTCAACACCAATTTCCAGATTTGACTTAGTGATATGTTCTCCTATCTTTAGTCAACTTAGGAGGGGCGTTCTGGTAATTGGTTAATTATTTTATTAAATTAACTTATTAAACCAAAGTGGTATAATTCAAGATCAGTTCTTAAACCTAAGAATCATGTTCAAACTCAGAGAAATGGCGACGCAAAAACAGTAAGCAACGAACGCAAGAAAAAGGCAGAAAATTTATCGATTTCTGTAGGGCGATTTCAAGGTTCCTTCAAAGTTTCGTTCAAGGTGGTATTCATATATTAAGTTTTTCATAAGGTATGGGTTTCTCTCCTGGACCTCTTTCTCCAAGATAACTTTCTTTCGAATGATATAAAGATCTTGAAAACTAGGGTTGTTTCCCGTCGTTCTTGTCGAACTCCTTTCCCTAGTATCCTTGTTACGATTCCAATGATGAATAGTTTAGAAATCATGTTGTTGGTATGTGGTGCTGGCCGATCTTAATGTGTATGGTTTTTCGATTAAATAATGATTGAATTAACCTATTAATTGGACTCATTGATGCTAGGTATTGTTATGTGAATTAAAAGAATGATACTATGTTAAAGATATGTCCGAAAATGTTATGTATGAAGATGTTGCTGTCTGTTGTGCATACTTGTTGTTAATATGATGTTATAAAGATGATATATTCATCAAATTCTAATATGATGCTGTCCAAGATGTTTAATATTTGGCTTATGTCAATAAAATGGCTAACAAAATCATTGTTCAAAATTTAAATGGGAATTGGCTATAATGATATCTCTAAATAAGTAAAAGATTGGCTAATGAATAATTTATCCCAAATGGAGCATGATTGAATAAAACTTTTGCTTATGCCAACAAAAGTGTTATGAAATCTATAGAAAATTGAATATGTCAATACTAATCTTATGCCAATAAACTTGCTTACACTACATTGTCAAACAAGGTGTAGGGAATTGTCTATAATATTATGTCAAATAACTAAAATATTGGCTAATGTATAATGTATAAAAACTTAAGCATGTTGAACATAAAAATTGACTTATGCCAACAAATATGGTTATGAAATCTATGCCCAATTGTTTATGCCAATATTAATTGTATGCAAATAAAATGGCTAATGATACAATGTCTAAATGTGATGCATGTAAATGGCTATAATATATGTTAAACAATTAAAAGATTGGCTAATGGTTCATACATATTAAATTTAAATATGAACATACGTAAAATTGGAACATGCCAACAAAAATGGTATGTAGTTTAATATTCAAAGGTTGAGGCCAATGCTAATCATATGTCAATTTTGTGTAGTTACAATATCAAATGATAATATAAGCCCTTCTAAACTAATTTAATGAACCCATAATCAAGGGCATGCCACTCATTGGGACAACTCCCAACATGCTCTAAAAGAATGACATATGAACTCATGAAACTCATTGAATGAAGTGCTCATCGTCCATTAACGATGATATGAATCTACTACACTAAAATAAGTAAGTAACGTGATTTATAACAGAATTAAAGGGGTATAAAGTAAGTAAGTGACCAGAATGGGGTATTAAAGGAAGTGAGACAAGTCTCACTTACACCTAAGCTACTATGTTAAAAGAATACTCACGTATAAAGGTGTTAGAATGTGTGAGACCAGTCTCATTAACACCAATGGATGATATGTAAGGAAAATTCACATTTAATCAATGTAAAGTAAGGATGACCAGTCATCAATAGATTAAATAAATCTCAATCTAGAAGCAAGCCTCTATAATGCTTGAGTCAACACTAAAAGATAAAGAAGAAATGAACATTCACGTAATGAGGTGAGTAATTATGTTAATCTATGATGCTAATGAAAATGGTGACAACATGATAAAAGGCTAAGGTTAATCGTAAGACAAGTCTCAACCAAGCCTAAGTAAAGGTCACGAAAATTACTCACCTAAGAGAGTGTTGAATATCAAGAGCCAAGTCTCAATCATACTCTATATATAAGTGTAAGGACAATTCACACTTAATACTAATGATGAGATGAGAAATAATCTAATGAGCAATGATGCCCTCATGCTAAAAGCCAGCTTCTATGATGTGTGAGATGAATGTAATGGAACTTTATACTGAGCAACGATAGGCTAGCTATGAGTCGCGATTCCTTCTTTTAGGAAGGCAGAGGTTCGTGTAAATCTCATGATATGAGATTTTCCATTTAGGAGGGCATGGGTCTCCTTATATCTTTAAGTCTTTGAACCTACGCAGCCAACAGAGGTTTCTAGCAGGGTTTAATTCACTATATACGCTAGCATGTTTTGGTTTCACCTTTGCCAGTGACTCCACCTCTTTTTCGATGTGGGGAAGACACCGGATTTCATGATGCTCACATGATCTATGTCGGTTAAGGTTGGAGTTCCTCAAAGTATGAAAGGTAATGAAATGAACGATACCGAAGGTGTTTGTGCAAGAAAATCAGAAGGTGAAATCAGATTCAAGTAATGACATTAGGTCATTATTGGTCATTGCACTTCATGATCCCGATGAGAGACTTAAACTTCATACTAGGTATAGATGGTGTTTACATCAGCCAACGAATGAAAGAAATGAATAATGTAAAGTACGAATGAACGAATGAAGCAGACTCTGTGTTTGCTAAAGAAGGCCCTCGGGTTGAGGTCCCATATGTTGGGCCCTCACTTGAGATGTCTTATGATATATCAACGATTCCAAAGTCTCGTGCATATGAAATGTATAATATATAAAACATGAAAGTAATGAAATCAATGGCATGATCAATAGAGAATTGCTTATGAAAGGCAATGAATATATAGTGTAAAGAATGACTCACTATAAGGTAGGGAAATTATTCCTTAGTCCTTGGATTACTTACATCGATTCATTGTGTGTATGGGACTACAATGAATCATTGAACTTGTAAGTAAAACATAGGACCAAAAGAATTATTGAACTATACAACAACAAGAAGAAAAAGACTGAAAATCTAAGTGTACAAAGAGGAGCTCTCGGCCTAAGAGGATAAAAAATCTCAAATCTTTGCCCGATTTGTTCTAAAATTATGTTGATGATACTAACGTCTTGTAATCATATAGAAAATGAGTTGTGTGCTTTGAATGCATTAAAATACATCATATTCATACCACAATTCACAACTAACGATTTTGGAAAGTCTAGTGACTAGGCCTTCCAGAAATAGCATGTTGTTTAGGAAGAGCTTTCTTTCATCATGCATAGCCTTATGTGTATGTGTGCATACACCCATACTTAGTATAAGTGGTGTACTAACCCCTACTATTTACTACTTTATAGATGCTGGTTAAGGGACACATTGACGACTCTTGCAACGGTTTGGACATCAGTGTTTCTCCAAACCATTTGGTAGGTCCTCTTGATTTCGAGGATGCTACAGTTTTAGTCTAGCCTTAGTTTAAAACAAATCTAGTGGATGTTATCCCTAGCGTTTCTTTCGTACTTTCATTTTGAAGCTTTTGTAATAAGGTCGTGTTTGGCAAACGTATTTATGATATATTCTTATTCTGTTTCGAATTGATTCTTATGATAGATGGTTGTTACATTTATGTTGAGCTTATTATATAATGAATTCATGAAATAACTATAGGAACTCTATGCATACTTCATACATTTAAAAGTTTTAAATTTTCCGCTAAAATTAACCATATGAATGTGATGAATGCAAGATGAGGCTTGTCTGCGACCTCTGAGAGGTTAACGACGCCGTTTGCGATTCGGTTCCAGAATCCAGGTCGTGACAATAATTCATTGATAAGGATATGGGATTTAATTTTCATCTACCTTGAGTATGACGGGTTGTCGAATGTATTTGAGAAACACACGAGTTTGAATAAGTTTCTTATGACATAGTTCTATTGCACGATTTAAAGTATGAAAGAAGGAAAAGTTTTCTTAAATATGTGTAGTCCCTCATTTATATAAGTAGGGCCCTCACAACTATAAGTTAGATTCTACTTACATGACTTTAGGTCCACCCTAGGGTACTTTAACTCTGTGCTCAAATACCAACTTTGTCATGCTCCGAGCCTATATCCTGGAGGTGGCTGATACTCGACAACCATTTTTTATCCCCAAGCAAACCTTCAGCTTGGTTGACTACTAAGCGGAAAATTCAATCAAGCAATAATACTTAAAACAACTAAATTAATAGACTTCTCAACTAACATAATGAATAAAAGGAATGAAATTGTTTGAGCTTTACAAAAATACTTACTCATCTCTGGAACTCAACATAATATGTGATATATAAAAAATCACTTCAACTCTATTAGGAGATTCTCTAACTGAAAATCATCACTATGAGCTACGCAATGATACAACGTGTTGTCCACGCTGCCAGAACTTTCTGATATGGGATACAGGGCACCTCAACTAAGTTGATCCACTATGCTATTTCGAAGGCACAAGGATTCATCTAAAAAAGTATGATCTTGAACCCATGTTGGCAAGACAAGGTTCATGGGGGATATGAGTTGTTTGAATTATCTGTCATATTGGTGCTTCATACTACTCCCAAAAATATATACTCTTGCTCAAATTTATAAAAAACATTTCCTCTTTCTTTAGTTTGAAATAATTTCTCAAGCTAACCTTTTAAAAGAGTTATCTGCTTTGAAATATCTCTACATCGCATTGCTCATTTAGAAAACAATGTTTCTCTTTTTTCAAAGTAAAAATAATTTCTCTTTGTTGAGATATACTATGAAAAAAACCTCTTTAAGTGGTAACTTCTTTGTACTTAGTATTTCTAAAAACTCTTTTAAATTTTTTAAAAGATGGGTCTACTCTTTTTCTTCATGTAAAAAAACATATGGGAAGTACTTAGTTCTCTTATACTCTTTCTTAAACTCCTCTTTATTTCCTCAAAATTCAGTTTAAACTGTAATATTTTGTTTCAGAGGTTCTCAATGATAATTCAATGAATACTCAAGAATAAGGTTCATGCTGAAACATAGATATGAACGAATCAACTCAAGGATCTCAATAACAATATAGAAAATTCAATACTCAAATATCAAGAACTCATAACTCAACGACAGTACTCATCTCAAGAATACTCAATTCATAGAGTTCATACTGAAATATAGACATGATCCAAACCAACTCAAGAATCAAAATGCATAACATATAGGAATTTAATGATTAGGAAAATTTTTTCCAAAAGAATCAGGAACTCAAGAACTCAAAATCAACTAATCTCAAGAAACTCAAATCTAAGGATAGAATCCCAGATTACCCTTTTATTGATTTGAAAGTAGATGTATGGAATGTAGAAGAATTAGTCTACACTATATAAGTCTTACATACCTGGAAGAAGGAGGTTTTTAGAAAAATCCACTGAACTAGAAGAACACTTAAACCTTAGTTTTTCTTCTCTTGGAACCTTCATTTAATATTTTGAAATGTTAATTAACGTAAAATAATTGATTAACACTATTTATGCCCTTAATTAGGTGTAAGACATCGTGGTTTAGGCTTAGAATAGGGGTTAAAATGACATTGTTTAAATACCAAACGTATAGGAGAATGACCAAAACGACCCCAACTTTTAAATTTCTCAAGATACCTTAAAAGGGAGGTTTCACAGACCGTTAAGGCATAACGGTCCAGGAAACTTCACGGTCCATATAGATGGCCATAAAACTTCACTTGGACGACAATGCTTCTCTAAAACAGACATAAACTTTTACTCCAAACTCAAATTGAGGAAAATTCGATGGTTGGAAAGACTGAAAGACATATATATTATAATAGGTCAATGGAACCTAATTCATTATGTGATGAGAGACATGATTGTTTGAAGTTGACCCAAAACTTAAAAATTGATGGGAGACGTATATGGACCCCCATACAAACCGTACAAGCAACCACAGGCTGTCTAGGGTCCCGTCAAGGTGACCCCCTCCTTGGCAGCCTTTGATGGTTGATCACATTGCCATAAACGAGTCGTGGTCCACTAAAGGGTCTGTGTAGGGATTCGTGAAGGGTCCATGGACCATTTTTGGTTCGTGGACTTTTCTGTTAACCCTTATTAGCCTTTCTCAATGTTTGAAGTGCTACACGAACGATTATAATATTAAGAGTAGAACTGGAAGGTGTTATAGAATGATTCGAGTCGAGCTTAGAAATTTTTGAGGTATTACAATCACATCAAGTTATAATTGATACCTAAATTGATACAACTAACTGTCAATTTTTTTTGAAAATTTAATTTTCTGTTTTTTTGGTCGATGGTAGATTTTCCAAAAGGATAAATCGATAATGTTTTTAAATTTAGGCCTTCATTTTCCCTTGTTAATTAGAAACTAACCCTAATACATTCCTAATCATCCAATTACCTTTTATAAATCTACAAATAACTTCCCATTTCTTCCCATTTCTGTGTTAAATTTCTATTAATCATTAACTCTAGTAATTTTTGGTTTTATTATGTTTAACTTTCAACATTTACATGGATAATCCTCCTCTTTTTCAAAGATGAGGAAAAATAAGTCTAGTGTGATGATGTTGTATGCTACCAACAGAAGATATGATTCAGTGACTACTTTAATTATGGTGAAACATATAACCAAAAATATGCATTGAAATATATAGTGAGGATATTTTTTTTTTCTGCATAGGCATAGCCACTCATATGCAAATCTTTCTTAAAATTTGAATATAAATTTCCGTATGGTTACTTGTTTGTTGAGGTCAAAATGATCGAATTTCATCTCAACGTATGAGGATGAATGTATAAACTAATACCCTTAATAAAATAAAGTTTTTGTTCCAATTTGATTCAATTTATAGAGAACACCCAAAAATCCATGAATTGCCAAACATGGATATTTTGGGGGGTTTAGGAGTATGCGTAGGGTTCTAGTGTTTTAAAAAATAACTAAAATTATTTTTTTGGTTAAACAAATATTCCTATTTACTAATATTTATAATAAAACAATATATCATTACAAACAAAGATGGCCACATTAATATTTGGCTTAAAGAACTATAAATAATTTTACATGACGACCTTTTGAGACTAGAAAAAGTAATTCTTTATTTGTCTACTTTTGAAATTCTTGACAAAAATAATATTGGGTTGATTAATTAGGAAAACATAGAAGGCAGTGAGGGATAATGAGGAATCCTTAATTAGGAAACCCTGCCTTAGTTAGATTTATAGGCTTACCGAGTGGTCTATCATGCATTATTTATTGTCCTTTTCGGTTGTTTTCTTTTTAAATGTTTGGCTAATTATGGGTTGGGCCATGCTTGAGCAAGTGTAAGGATGCGTAATTTGTTTTACGTTTTTTAATAAAACACGAAAATTGCCTAACAAATAAGGGATCTCTTTATTTACTTTCAATTTTTTTAGCACAAATAATGTAGGGTTTCTGTTTGCTTTCAAAGTTTTGAACACAAATAACGTGTCTTTCTACATGCTTTTGGAGTTTTAACACATATACCATGGATTTTCTTTGTCGCTTGTAGAGTTTTGAACACTAATACTTTAGTTTCTCTTTGTCTGCTATCAATTTCTTTTAGTACAAGTAATGTGAGGTTTTTGTTTGCTTTTAAGGTTTTAACAAAAAATGTGGCTTTTTGCTCGCTTTGGGAGTTTTTAACACAAAATATACGAGTTCCCTTTATTTTCTTCTAGAGTCTAACACTAGTTACATAGAATAGGGTCTGGAGTTTTTAATACCAATAATGTTAAGTCTTTCTCCGCTTCTAAAGTTTTTGACACAAATAACGTGGTTGTTTGTTTTTTTTTTTGGATTTTTTAACAAAAATAATGTGTCTTTTTTTTTTGTTTTCAGACTTCTGAACACTGCAAACATGGGGTCTCTTTATTTGTTTTTTAAATCTTTTAACACAAAAAAATGTTGGGTCTGTCTAATTCACAAAAATGATGATCTTAATTTAGCTTCTAAAATTTTGTTTTTGAATAATAAATTTCAACTCTAAAAATAGCTACTTAAGTATTTCATCAAGGTAATAATAATAATAATAATAATAATAATGATCAAGTGTGCACGGTTTGTTGAATTTTTTTTTTGAGGTTTCTTTTTTTACTTTTAGAAATAAAATAAGCAATCAAACTAGTTTTCACCCTTTTTTTAGTTTTTTATTTTAAATAAATAGTTAATAAAAAATTGGTTGTGGTTGGTTGATGTGGGAGAGATTTTTTTAATAAAGAGCTTTTTAAAAATGAGATTTTTGAACAAGGACACATTTTTTATTTAATAAGCATCACCAAATTCAAGGAGAGTGGCTAAAGTATCTCATCACAAGCAAATAAAATGTGCATAATTCGGGAAGATTTTGTACAAGTGTTTAAACTTTTTAAAAAATTTGCTTTATAGCAAAAAAGGCTAGAATCATACAATTTGAGATTGGACGGTAAACACATATATTTAGTAAAATAATTGGAGTATTAATTTTTTTTCATTTAGCTAACGTATTTTAATTTCTTTGTAGACGGACTCAACGTCTATGTCGTATTTTAAAGGCTTTCTAGACGGACTCAACTCCTGTGTCAAATCCACTAAGGTGAATGCACGTGATAGACATAGAGCATAGCATACTATGGATCCACATGGATTGAGTTAGACTATCAATAGTCTGCAGAAATACAATCTCATAGTGTTACATTAAGTTATAACTTATAATTGATTAGACAAATTAATTTAACTGTCAATATTGTTTTGTAAGAATTTGAATTTCAAATTGTCCGGTCGTTGGGATAACACTCTGAAAGGCTCAATCGATCATATTTTAATTTTTTCCCCATTATTTTCCTTTTTGAAAAAATTTAAAAACTAACCCTCACCATATTCTTAATCATCCAATTACATTTTTAAAATATATAATTATCTACCTCTTGTTCACTCTCTCTTAAATTGTATAAATTATGAACTTCACAATTTTTTTATTTATTTAAATTGAATTTTAAATATTCACATGGATAAACTTCCTACTAGTTGAAGACGAGCAAAATCAAGTCCAATGTGACGATATTTAAGAAATAAAATGATGATATGATTGAATTGCCTACAATGTGATAAAAAACACATAAGCATAAATTCACATCGGACTACAGTGCGGATGCCATTTTTTTTTATCATGGGCACTTGCTTAAGCATAATCATTCAGTTTCAGTTGCAAATCTTTGTTATTATATGAATTTTGAATTAGTTAACATAAAATGGAAATTTTAGATTCGCAAGTGTTTAAAAAATAGAAATTTCAAAATTAATTGCATTGAATATTTGAATTTAATATATTACTATCTCTTGACATGTGTTGTACATGTATTGCATAATAATGTAATACATATTTTTATAAATAATATCAACATTATTAAACTACATAACCCAAAAAGCAGTATTGATAAAATGAGGCATACATCAGACATGAAACTATTGGAATTGATAAAGTTTTTATTTTTTGAAATTTAACCAAATCGAATTGATAATGTTTTTTCCTGAAAATTGAAATTTCTACTAGAGATGATAAAGTTTTCAATCAATTATTATTGGGTTGTCAGTGTTTATACCCTCCACATCTTCAGGAACCAATTCAGCTGGAAAATCTTCTCTTAGAATCTGAATCTTGAATACGATTTTGTCAGAGTTGCACTCTGAGAGTTCAAACACAAGTCCATCCCCCTCTTTTAGATTGTTATCATCCGCAAAAGTTTTCCATCCAGTACTANATATATATGTATATATACACATATACATATATATATGAAACTGAACACTAAGCTTGAAACCAAGAACATCAAATCTGGAATGCACCACCCCAAAAATAAAAATTCTCCCCCCACCCACCCGGTATTTTATAACACTCTGGAAAATGTTAGGTTTAACTAGAGCCTGAATGTAAGGATAAATTTAATACAAAAATTTCCCCTAAGTTTGTAAAATCATTTTATGGGGTTTAGGAGTCAAGGCCTAATAGAGGAGTGCCAAGCAAAAGGAGCAAGCAAAGGCCAAAAGTCAAGGCTGCCCCAAACATGGAGCTACTGCCTCAAGGCTCCACGACAACCACCACGGATCATGGTCAATACCACGTTCAGTGGAAGGCTTTATGGAGTTTCCTTGGCCAAGATAAAGGAGCCCCAAGTGTCCTAGACACTGCCCCAACCCTCATGAATGGACCACGGGTCGTGGTAATCTCCACGATTTGTGAGGTGGGGAATGAGACTCCATTTTTTTTTCATAGGAAATGGGGAATTTAGGGGAGCTATTGCCCAAAGCACCATTGGCACCATAACGGGCCGTGGTGAACTTGACGAGGGGAATGGGGGATCGTGAACTTGACTTAGTTTTTGTAGGAATTGGCAAGCTTGAAGAGGCTATTGCCTCAATCCTCACAACAAGCACCACGAGTCGAGATGCTCCGTGTGATTCGTGAACCTGGACGAGTTCTTTAAATGAAGGTTAATTTAGTCTTTTACTTTTAAGTCCAATTGATGTGGGGTGTTTTGGGTAGTTTAAGGGTAAAATATAAATAGGGTTTTAAGCCCTTTTCATCCATTTACAAGACTCAAACTCAAAAACCAAAAATATTCTCCCAAACCCAATCTTCTCAAATATTTCTCTCTAAAAATTTCCTCCATTGAAAAACACCAAAAGCTTCATTTATGTTGTTTATCCTATATTATAATGAAATTGACATTGATTAGGGGTTTTATTTCTAAATTTCCCTTGAACCCATGTGTTTTCCCCATGCCCCCAACTTTATAAAAATTATGATGGGTTTCTTTATGAATTATAAATATGTGGGATAATATGTATGCGGATTTAGTAATTAATCTTATTTATATGCTTATAGCAGTAATTCTAAGTGTGATTTAAGATAAGATCTATGACCCTTGAAGGGTAAATTGTAAGTGTTGAATCTTTAATTATGGCCTTGAAGGCAATGCATCAAGGTAATCCTATGTCCAAGATTATGACATATGCATGGTTTAATCAACTTTAAAGGTGGACGTTCTTACATTTTTGTGTATATGTATGAAGTTATGTTACACTTGAATGGTGAAAATCCAATGACTAATGTGTGAGATATGTTATTGTTGAAAGGCAAGTTTCCTTTACTATTAGACATGACTATGGATTAATTGTGTTTGATGATTATATGATGATTTTAAGGTGAAAGGTAGTTCTCACTATGTTGAATCATGAGCTATTTATGAGTTCGGTTGAATCAAGGGTAATGTACTCCTTCACATACGAAATTACAATTCACCTTAACTATGTATAAGTTAGAGAATAATGCTTAGCATCGAGCATATATGACAAATGTGGTAGAGACCTTCCCGCTAGTTTAGGCCGGGTCTTCTACATATGATATAATGAGATGGAAACTCTCCCGCTAGTGGAATCGGCCGAGTTTCTAGAAGCAATCTTCCTATACCATAACTATGTACCCGCATAAGTCTTAGCTAGTAAATCCACATTATAGATATATATGTTTAGTTCTACCTTAGGCAAGTAGAACACCTTCTATCGGTGTGGGGTTGTATGTCATTGGATTCCATGTAGCTCTCATTGTCTATGTCGGTTAAGGCAATACTCCTTCAGTAATAAGATAATGCATATGACTTCAACCAATGATTTCTTGATAAGTCTACTTCGTAGGAGTGGGGGTATGTGACTTCACTTTTTTCAGTGCACAAGTATTCTTTGAAAGAGAATATCAGTGGGTCCATGATGCTATGGTAAGACATGAATGTATGATATACATTGATTGGGTTGTTGTTAGGATATGACTTATGTGATGAACATGGTTATTTACTTAACTATAAGTCTACTTCGTAGGAGTAGGGGTATGTGACTTCACTTTTTTCAGTGAACAAGTATTCTTTGAAAGAGAATATGGGTGGGTCCATGATGCTATGGTACGACATGGTATGATATACGTTGATTGGGTTGTTGTTAGGATATGACTCTCCTTATGTATATGTGATGAACATGGTTATTCACTGATGTATGATTGTGGATTATGATGGGATCTAATGTTGATATGTGTAAGTAATTTGATTCTAAATGGATACTTAGTATTGTTGGTATTATGGGATGCCAACTATGCATTGCACAAGTTTGCTTTTAGGGTTTCTAAGGTGATGGTCCTACTATGTTATGAAAAATCGTATGAGAATGCTATTATGACTTGTCTTATGTCCTTATGTGCATAAATGATTTTCCAACTTAATAAATTCCTTATTTTCATTAAAATTTATCTTTTAGCATAATTAAGTATTTTTATGCATGTTTCCATACTTAGTGGTTTTTTGTAACCCATTCTCTTCTACATCTCCTATGAGTGTAGGTTCGGGCCATTGAGGTGCTCTTAGTCCATTCTTGAAGAAAACTTGGGTTGCTATCTCCATGTTTTGGTGAATCCTCAATTCTAAGTACTGAATGTTATTGTTTCTAGTTAGTTAACTTTCCTTGTTAAGGACTATATTGTATTTCCTTATGATAAGACTTACTATTAAATTAAGGGGTGAGTCCTAAATTTCGTACTCTTATATTTAGATAGTGTAATGTTACAAGTCTAGCTTCCTATTTTTCATAGATTAAGGAAGTTGTACTTGTATGATAAAAAATTTATGTTTGCACATTATTCTTATGTCTTGTGTAATGGTGGTTAAGGGCTTGTATGAGACTCCTTCGGAGTCAAGTACGTTGTGTCACTCCAGGGTGTAGCCCGGGTCGTGACATATTCAATAACATGGAAATGAGATTTCTACAATTTAAAAAAGAAAAAGAATACCATTTTAGAAATGAAAAATCTCTTATTCATAAAAATGAAATTCTTACTAATAAAGATTATAAAAGGATAGGAAATCATTTCTCCATCCTGTAACGACCCTCAAAATGAAATAGGGTTATCTATAGCCTCACAATGGATTAATGAGTTAATAAGATGTTAATAATGAATATTAGCATTGGAAGTCAGTTTGTAGAATTTGGAAGACAAAACGTTCAAGGACGAACCAAGACGTCGGGAAACTACTCTTGAGCGTGTGCTAGTGTGTCCTTGTATGTTGTATGTGTTTTTATGTGTTGTTTGGAGTCTAAAATCAGTGCAGATGACCCGAACACCTAGATGACCATATTTAGGGTCAAAACAGTCTGGTTACGACTCCCCTAAGGACCGCCCTAGGGTCCTTGAGGAGGACCTAACCTTGGGCCAACAAGCTGCCTAAGGCGGTAACAAATTGTGCATAGATGCGGACATGGTTCACCAAGGGTCAAATTATTGGTCCACGTCTCGGACTCTATTTTGAAAAATCTTGAGGTAACAGCTCCGCGACGCGGACTTGTTCCACGACGATAATTTCAAAAATTTGAGTCAAGTTTGACTTGTCAAAAAAGGTCCAATTAGTGTAGGGGTATTTTGGGGATGTATTATATGTGTATTTAAAGTCATTGTACACCCATTACCCTAATCAAAAACCCCAACCATCAATTAGAATCCAAAAATTATAAACTCTCCATTCTCTCAAATTCTCTCTAATTAGATCCTCTTGAAGGATCTTCAAGTTCCAAGGAAGAAGGTCAAATACTGCAAGTTTTCAAGCCTAATTTCGTGAGATTTCTTCAATTAAGGTCTGATGATTTCATACTTGACTCTTTTTCCATTCAATGAGCCAATTTCAAAGGCTTTCCAAAGATGTTTAAAAACATAGAAATTCCTATTTTCAATTCTGCGCATGGGTTCTTGAATGAAAAGGTTTAAATCAATGTTTTGTGAAGTAATTGATGTTAATTTAATGTTTTAAGATAAAAAAATCCATGAACCCATGTATTCCTTGAATTCCTATTTTTTGCTCTAAAGTGGGTGAATTGATCATGGCTTGATCTTAGTGAATTCATCTGTAGATTATATTGGGATATTGAATTATATAAAAATCATGATAGAATTGTTTATAACCTGCCTTATAATGATGATATTCATATTTTATGTTGTTGGATCATTGATATGGATTGGTTGTTGGCTTAGTATTGTGTATATGGCTATTGGTAAGAGCCTTTGTAAAGTGAATTGGTCGAAAAGGCTAAAGATTGGTGATGATGATGATTTTGAGGGGGTGAGTTGACCTAATTCCTCTTTTTAGTATTGAATTTATATTGAATTGTATTGATTGGTATGGTCCACTTATGGTGGTAGTGTCTATGTGTTATAATTGTTATGAAAATGGCATTTTCAGTATTACTATGTGAAGTAATGTGATCAATAGAAGATGTTATGGCTTATATGAATATGTAAAGTGAAGGATGATATGATATATGTGTGATCTTGTATAATGTGAAGTTCTTAAGTAAAGTACTCTTGTAATGGCTATATGATCTTGTATGGGAGTTAATGTTGTGATTCTTATTTAATTGATGATATATGATTATGAAGGACTAAGAAGTGTCCTTATAGAATAATGTTCTATCTTGTGTGGTAGACTTAGTTGTCCCTACATGGTACTTGAAGGTTATTGAATACGTGATATAATTATGTTGTGTCTTGATTAGTAGAATTAGGTCCCTCTACTAGATATATGAAAGTTATGTAAATGTGAACACTTGACGTAATAGGCTTAGGCACCTTTGTAATTATTGTGTATGAATAAATGATGAATGAAAGTCTAGGATCGGTAGACCTAAGATGGTGCCGTTCTAAGGATGACTGATATAGGACCTTGAATAAGAAAAGAAGGTCAAGAGCATAGAATCTTGAATATCGAAAAGAAGGTTAATAGAAGCCTTAAAGTAAAAGACCGTAATGATATCCTTCTTGAGTTTGCTGGAATAACATAAATCAATCTCTAAGGAAGTCATAAGAGCTATCCTAATAGCCCTTGGTAGGCAGCCCTAGTGGACCCATCCTTGGAAAGAAAAAGTGTTAAGAGTTGGTACGTCATAGCAATAGTACTACTCTAATACACTTAGTGAATGATTACTCTATGAGAATAAAGGCAAAGCACCGAGTGAATATGCTTTTGGTAATAGATCTACTTAAGATGATACTAGAGTACAAAGAAATCCTTGATATTCCTTAACCATGTGCCAACATGGGATGTGTCTTAGTTCTACCCTTGGCAAGTAGAACACCCTCTTCAGAGTAGGGTAACTTTAGATTCTATATCTAGCTAGTATCTATGTCAGTTAGTGCCTATTCTCTTCATGTTAAATGTACACTCTAGTTATTGGATAGGTTCCAGAACGTGTAGGTAGTGGAATGGGACGCTATAAACACATGACATGTGTAGGCTTTGAAGATGCTAGAATGGGTTCCCTAGGTCTTTTCCAAGATTATTATGTTAAGTCCTCTAATTGTTTTATTGTCTCTTAAATGGCTTAAGGTCTTACCTAGAGTAGCTTTGAGGATTCCTTAGGTAGACTCGAAGAGGGTAGATGAGCGGTCTCTTCATGTCTTACATAGGTGAGTCTTAGAGTAACCTTAGGTGGGAAGTCTAAATGATGAAAAGGGAATAGTCTTACTTTGGGAAGTATGAAGATCACTTAGGTGGATGTGAAGGGGTAGTATTGGTGGTCTCTTCATATCTTATTTAGGTGGGTCTTAGGATAACTCTTGATAGGAGGTTTAAATGCTTATGTATATCATTATGGTTGTCTCTTATGAGTTACTTGAAGGTGGTTCTTATACTTTTTATATGAGGTTTCTATCAAAAGAGCATGAAAAATATGTTTTAAAGTAAATTCCCATTTTTAGCATGATTTTCTTGCTTGTTAACCATACTTAGAGCATTCAATGTGCTAATTTCATATGTTGTTCTATTTCTACAAGTGTAGGTGGCAAGTGAAGAGTCTCATAGAAGCAAAGGTTGAGATTTACATTCTCTCAATAATACTTGGTATTTCCTTTCAAAAAGACTTTGTAGTAGACTATAGTTACTTTTTAAATTAATGTAAGGGCTGTGACCCCATCATATTTTATATGTCTAAGATGTCCATGTCGAGACTTAGTTCTTTCTTATGATTCTATAAATATTTGAACTATTGTTGTGAAAAGTTTTAATTCCGCACTACTTTTCAAATGATGCGATGAACGACGTCTAAGGACTTGTATAAGACCTATGAAAGGTCGAGTATGCCGTATGGCGACTTAAAGGTTCTCTTACTTCTAGGGTATACTCTCGAGTCGTTACACATCCAGTACCCATAGTCCCACTAAATTCATGTCCACCCCAAAAAAACCAACAATAGTTTATGAAGCATCCTAAAAAAGATGATTTTGTATCACCACAAAACCTCTAGTTAAGGATTACAATCCCCACTACAAAGAATAGTTTGTGAATAAATACTAACAAAAAGAGAGAGTTTTATATAGAAATAGGAGGGAAGAAATGAGAGTTACCAAACTGTAGATGGGTTTGACACTGCTCTTAGTAAGAACCATACCAACATAGGGTTTATCAGAAAGTGGCAAAACTTCATCATTGTTGATTTCTGTAGTTCCAATGCTTTCAGTCATGATGAATTCACCTTGTTGGTTCGAAACTTGTTCAGAAGAGGTTCCACCCTAAAAAAGAATAATGAAAAGAGCAGATAAGTTTTATAATCAACATCGGGGGTTTGAGAGAAAGAGAAGTAGAAACATATTATGATAATGTGGTGAATTAAGTTTAAAAAAATTAGTCCTATTTACTAGTTTATATAATATGATACTTCGTTTCAAAAGAGGTGGTGCATTCGAGATTGACTTAAAGAATTACAAAATAAAATTACGTAACGATTTTTCAAGGTTGTTTTTGAATTTTAACACAAATAATGTGGGATCGTTATGTCTGCTTTTGAAGGTTTTAGCATAGATAATGTGGGGGTTTATATATACTTTTGAAGTTTCTAAGCTATGTGAATTAATTGTTTATCTATAATGCAATTATAATTTAATATCTTCTAAAACTTTTAAAGAAGTATTAAAGAGTTGTCGGGAAAAGAAAACTATCATACATTGTAATTATAAAAAAATTATGATCTAAAAATCTATTTTTTTATCAATCTCCCATTTATATGTAATGTAGCATGCTTCTAAACCCAAGAATGACATTTTATTTTCACTAAATAATTTTGACATTTTTTCAGTTATTTTCCATTTATATATGATGTATTAGCAAATATTTAAAATGTTTATTAATTACATTTTTTAATCATTAATTCTTCAAATCAATCTATGTTACTATTTTTTTGCATTTGCTTTATCTTAACTACCACTAATTGTGTTTCACTCTGTTTAGAAAAAATTGGAATTATTTTCATTTCTGTTTGGAAAATACACAAACCTATAAATACTACTTTTTTGTTCTTAATTCTGACTCATATACTACCATAGTCATTCCAAGAACCAATCTACATTTTTATTTATTCTTCACTTGTCTCAGAATTATTATTTTTTTGCTATGATGTAATATTATCTACCTTATTTTTGCTTTTAACTAATTTATTGATGTATTATATTTGCATGACAAGAATTTGTTTAAATGTTCATTCTCTATTACTCCACACTAGAGAAATGGGAGTTTAGTGGACGAACAAGGGCAAAATCGTAATTTAAGTTAAATCAATCTTTTAATCATTCCAGAAACTGAAAAATTTCTCTATAATTTCTAGAAGCAATCAGTCCATGTTCGCTTTGCACCTCTACCTCTTTCGAATGTAATTTTCATGGGATTCTTTAATAACAATATGTCTACTAGATGTTTTATATGCATGTTAGCAGTTGTTCCTGTTTTCGACATGCATTATGCCTTTTTGATGTATTTTGTAGGGATTAACAACTAATTTGAGGTAGATAATGCACCTAATATATTTAATAATATGTTTGTCAGAGATGGAATCCAAATTTTTGTATTCTAATGATTTTGAATGAAACAATTAGAGTGTGCATTTTTCAGGTTCATAATTAGCCAAGATATGCTTATGAGCTTTTTAAATACTCAAGTAAAGACGTTATACACATGTAAAGATGTATAATCTTTCAAATATTGTTGTACACCTAATATGAATCTCAATATCTAATCTTCATTGTCAATTGTTTTTAACATTGTTTANATTACATTTTTTAATCATTAATTCTTCAAATCAATCTATGTTACTATTTTTTTGCATTTGCTTTATCTTAACTACCACTAATTGTGTTTCACTCTGTTTAGAAAAAATTGGAATTATTTTCATTTCTGTTTGGAAAATACACAAACCTATAAATACTACTTTTTTGTTCTTAATTCTGACTCATATACTACCATAGTCATTCCAAGAACCAATCTACATTTTTATTTATTCTTCACTTGTCTCAGAATTATTATTTTTTTGCTATGATGTAATATTATCTACCTTATTTTTGCTTTTAACTAATTTATTGATGTATTATATTTGCATGACAAGAATTTGTTTAAATGTTCATTCTCTATTACTCCACACTAGAGAAATGGGAGTTTAGTGGACGAACAAGGGCAAAATCGTAATTTAAGTTAAATCAATCTTTTAATCATTCCAGAAACTGAAAAATTTCTCTATAATTTCTAGAAGCAATCAGTCCATGTTCGCTTTGCACCTCTACCTCTTTCGAATGTAATTTTCATGGGATTCTTTAATAACAATATGTCTACTAGATGTTTTATATGCATGTTAGCAGTTGTTCCTGTTTTCGACATGCATTATGCCTTTTTGATGTATTTTGTAGGGATTAACAACTAATTTGAGGTAGATAATGCACCTAATATATTTAATAATATGTTTGTCAGAGATGGAATCCAAATTTTTGTATTCTAATGATTTTGAATGAAACAATTAGAGTGTGCATTTTTCAGGTTCATAATTAGCCAAGATATGCTTATGAGCTTTTTAAATACTCAAGTAAAGACGTTATACACATGTAAAGATGTATAATCTTTCAAATATTGTTGTACACCTAATATGAATCTCAATATCTAATCTTCATTGTCAATTGTTTTTAACATTGTTTAAAAAGTCAAGTATGTAAGTAGAAGTGGTAGCATAGTCCTCATGACCATCCACTAACAAATTGCACATGGCTGGTCTATTAGGTGCAAAACTCACTTTTCTTAGTGCAATAGTTGGGAGAACTACAGTTCTTGGGCTATTGCCCATGTTCCATCCAAAGGCCCATGGCCTAATCCTACTTGAAAAGGATTGGAATTATTCTCTTTAGTTGGTTTCTAATTCTATTAGGAAAATGATTGGAATTGTAATCCTACATGTAGTTGGTTTTGGCTTTGTAAGGAAAGCACAACTCTATAAATAGAGGATGGTCTTGAGGGAATAATTAATTTCTCATTGGTATTGTCTTTGAAATACATTAGAACATAAGAGAGGTTTTTTAGAGAGCTTTCAACAAGTGAAAAGAGGGAAAGAAAAGGGTTATTTTGTTACAGTCTTTTTTTCCGATCAGCAACGTTCAGATCTTGTTTTCCAATTAACTAACCGTTGGATCGAGCTGAAATTTGTACTGAGTGTTTATGACATCTTGGTGGTTTATTTGACCGGTGAAGATTGGATTATAAGGTCAGAAAGATCCTGTTGTAGGTCCCGAACAGAAGCTGAGTTTGGGTGGTATTTCTTTCTATTTATCTTTTGTTGGTGTAGCTATTATTTGTTCTCGTTTGGCACTTGTTGTGTAGCCATTAGAAGAATATTTGTAACCCTCTTATTGGTATAGTGAAGAAATTCGGATCTTGTTTATTCCGTGGTGGTTACCTTCGGTTTGAAGCTTTTTTCCACGTTAAACTTGGTGTTCTTTATTGTTAGATTTTTTGTATCATCTTTTCGTCACAACAAGTGGTATCAGAGATAAGGTTATCTATATGGAGGGGAATATGATCAAGATGATATGTCTAAACGGAAGAAACTACAACATATGGAAAAGCAACATGAAAGATATATTGTTCGTGAAGAAGATGCATCTTCCGGTTTTTCTGCTCATAAAACCGAGAATGTGACCGATGAAAATCGGAAATTTGAGCACCAAAAAGTATTTGGATATATAATACAATGGGTTGAAGATAATGTTCGCAACCATATTGTGAATAAGACACATGCCAGAACATTGTGGGAAAAGTTGGAGACGTTTTATGCTTCAAAAACTGGCAATAACAAGTTGTTCTTGTTAAAGCAATTGATGACCTTTAAATTCAAGGAGGCCAGTCCTATTCTTGATCATATAAATGATTTTCAGGGTATTCTTGATCAGCTATCAGGAATGGGTGTGAATTTTGATGATGAAATACAAGGACTTTCACTTCTTAATACTCTACCGGATTCTTGGGAAACTCTTCGTATTTCTTTAACAAATTCTGCCACTAGTGGAAAGGTGACTATGGAATATGCAAAGAGTGGTGTGTTGGATGAAAAGGTTAGAAGAAAATCTAAAGACACATCTTCACATTCAGATGTTCTATATACAGAAGATCGAGGGAGACTAAGACAGGAGATCCGAGGAGTAGAGGTAAAAGCAGAAGCAAGTCAAAATTCAAGAACACAAATATTATATGTTATCATTTTGGAAAGAAAGGACATATTAAAAGATTTTGTAAACAATTGAAGCAAGATCTTAAATAAGGGAAGAAGGAAGAAAACAATGAATATAATGTTGTCGTTGTTGTCCAAGATGACCTTCTCTTCGCTTGTGATAAAGACGTCATCAATTTCGTATCTCAATATACAAGTTAGATAGTAGATTCTGGAGCCACATCACATGTCACACCAAGAAAAGACTTCTTTTCATCTTATACTTCTGTTAACTATGAGGTGTTAAAGATGGGTAATGCTGGTGAGGTTAAGGTGTTTGGTGTTGGCACTTTTGTTTGAAAACCAATACCGGTTCAATGTTGGTCCTGCCGAATGTCAAGCATGCTCGAGACATTCCCTTAAATTTGATCTCTATAGGACAACTAGATGATGATGGCTATCATAATGACTTGTGCAATGGCTAATGGAATCTTACCAAAGGCTCACTGATTTTAGCTCAAGGAAGAAAACATTCAAATTTATACGTATAACAAGGATCGATTCTTGGTGACTCTATAAATTTGGTGGAGAGCGAGACTTTATCAGAATTGTGGCAGAAGAGGCTTAGTGATATGAGCGAGAGGGGGATCATATGTTTGGCTAAGAAGAATTTGCTTGCTGGTATGAAACAAACAAAGGTGAAAAGATGTGTTCATTGCTTAGCAGGGAAACAAAAAGGGTTTCTTTTCACAGTCATCCTCCTTCAAGAAAGTCTGAGCTATTGGAGCTAGTACACTCAGATTTGTGTGGTCCTTTCAGAATGAAGTCAAAAAGTGGTGCACTTTACTTTGCTACTTTCATTGATGATCATTCTCGCAAGATTTGGGTATATCCTTTAAAATCCAAAGATCAAGTGCTTGATGTGTTTAAACAGTTTCAAGCCTTATCTGAGAGACAAATGGGAAAGAAATTAAAATGTATTCGCACTGATAATGGTGGTGAGTATATTGATCCCTTTGATTACTACTGCAAATCGCAAGGATTTCGTCATCAGAAGACTCCTCCAAAGACTCCTCAATTTAATGGTTTGGCAGAGAGGATGAACAGAACTTTAGTTGAGAGAGTTAGATATGTGCATTTAGAGGCTAAACTTCCAAATTCTTTTTGGGCTGAAGCACTTAACATTGTTGCTTATGTTATCAATTTGTCTCCTATTGTTGCTTTAGATGGTGATGTTCCAAACAGAGTTTGGTTTGATAAAGATGTTTCTTATGATCACTTGAATGTGTTTGGGTGTAAAGCTTGTGTGCATGTTCCAAAAGATGAGAGGTCGAAATTGGATGTTAAAACTAAGCAGTGCATCTTCATTGGTTATGGTCAAGATGAGTTTGGATATCGCTTTTATGATCCAATTGATAAGAAACTCATTAGAAGTCGTGATGTTGTGTTCTTTGAAGATCAAACTATTGAAGATATTGACAAGACTGAGAAACTAGATTCTTATACTGATGAGAGCTTAGTTGATGTTGATCCAATTCCTATTATTGATATCTTTTGCACATGAGGGAACCCAAGGTAATGATCAAGATAATGATGAGAGTGTAGAACATATAACTGTTACTACTGATGATGTTGTGGTTGATAATCAACAAACTCATATTTGGATGACCGCTTCGGATGCTCCAGAAACCTCTTGTAGAAGATCTACTAGAGAAAAGCGAAGCTCAACACGTTATTCTCCTAATGAGTATATCCTCTTGACTGACATGGGAGAACCTGAAGGTTATGATGAAGTCATGCTAGATACTCATACATATAGGTTGGTAGAAGCCATTGAAGACGTGATGAAATCAATTCATGAGAATGGCACATATAAGCTAGTGGAGTTACCAAAAGGTAAGAAAGCTTTAACAAATAAATGTATATTTATATTAAATCAAGATCAACATACATTTGCACCTAGATACAAGGCTAGGATAGTCGTCGAAGGTTTTGGTCAAAGAAAGGGGATTGACTTTGATGAAATTTTCTCTAGCCTTAGCCGCAAGTCTAGATTTAGAGATTGAGCAGATGGATGTCAAGACTGCCTTTCTTCATGATGATTTAGAAGAGGAGATCTACATGGAGCAACCTGAAGGTTTTGAAGTTAATGGGAAAGAAAACCATGTTTGCAAATTGAGAAAGAGTTTGTATGGCTTGAAACAAGCTCCAAGGCAGTGGTAATTAAAATTTGAATCTGTCAATGAAAATCAGGGATATAAGAAAACTTCTTCAAATCATTGTGTATTCTTTAAGAAGTTCTCTGATGATGATTTTATGTGGATGATATGCTGATTCTTGGCAAAAATAGATCTAGAATTGCAGTCCTTAAGAAAGAGTTAAGCAATTCGTTTGGGATGAAGGACTTGAGGCTAGCAAAGAAGATCTTAGTCATACAAATCTTCAATATAGACACAAGAAGAAGTTATCTCTATCCCAAAAGGAGTATATTAAGAAAGTACTCAAGAGGTTCAACATGACAAAGGTAAAAGTTGTTAGTACACCTCTTGCTAAACACTTTAAGTTGAGTACGACTCAAATTCCATCGACTAATGAAGAGAAAAATGAGATGTCGAGTATTCCATATTCTTCCGCGGTTTGTAGTTTGATGTATGCTATGATTTGTACTAGACCAGATATTGCACATGTTCTTGGTACCGTTAGCAGATTTCTTTCCAATCCTGGAAAAGAACATTGGGGTGCAGTGAAATGGATACTACGATATTTGAAGGGTAAGTTAGATATGGAGTTGAGCTTTGGTAGTGGCAAGTCTGAACTAGTATGCTACACGGACTCTGATTTGGGAGGAAATCTTGACAATTTAAATTCCCTTCTGTCTATTTGATCACTTTTGGAGGGGGAGCTATTTCTTGGCAATCAAGACATCAGAAGTGCATAGCTCTATCTACCACAGAAGCCGAATATATTGACATTACAGAAGGTGCCAAGGAATTTCTTTGGATGAAGGAGTTTATCAAAGATCTTGATTTTGAATAATCAAGATTTGTCTTATTTTGTGATAATCAAAGTGCTATTTATCTCACCAAGCACTCTACCTTTCATTCTAAGTGCAAGCATATTAGTAGAAAGTATCAATGGATTAGAATGGACCTAGAAGAGAAATTATTTGAGGTTGAGAAGATACACACTGATGACAATCCTTCAGATATGCTTACGAAAGTGGTGATCATAGATAAGCATGAGTTTTGTAGAAGTTCGGCAGGCATGAAGCCTACCAAGAGATCCTCCACTTGAAGTCCTAAGAAAGATTTTTCCTCTTTCTCAGTTTTCAACTAATTTGACTTTTTCAGGTATGTGTATTGTTGTGTTATTTATATAAAAGTCAGTGATGTATCTACCTTTTTTTTTTAAAATCCAAAAATACATGAAATTGCTTAGTTTTGTTCAAAAAGTTGATGTGAATAAGGTTCCTTAAATTTCTTTTTAGAAATTCTCTACTTGAGAGGTTTCATTCAAGCTATCATAGCTAGCGCTTGGTTTGTACAGGATTTGGTGATACTATAATAAGGACTCTCAAATGACTTGACAACCTACTTATGAGATATGAGTATTCGGAATCTTTTCGTTGGGAAAGTTTTCTAAATTGCCTCTTTCCCATCTTAGTGTGTAATCTTGAGCTTAAATTTATCTAATTCTCATGTTTTTAGATTCTAATTTAGGATTATCAATAGTTCTTGAAGTTTGCTAATTTAGGAGAATGACAACAAATATATATATATATATATATATATATATATATATATATGTTTACTCTCTATTCCTTACTTCAGTAATATTATTAAGTAGTTGTGTGTTCTCTTATTTTTAATGTATATTTCTCGTTGTTGCTTCCCTGCTTTATCTCTTATTCTTTTGCTGACATATATTTTTACCAGTTCTGCTTCAGAAACATCTCTTTTGAGCCAAGGGTCTATAGGAAATCATCTCTATAGCAACTCATAATATTACAAATACTCAAAATTGCACTTTTTAACTGATGGAAAAATAATTTTCACAGAAAAACTGAATCAATAAGAAATAAATAACACACGTATCATTACACATCGCCACATATATGTGATTAAATAAATTGGTTGATGAAAAACGTGAAGAGAGAGTGCATGAACCTACATCAATTCAATAAGGGGAGAGGAAAAAGAAGAGAGATGGATTTGAAAAAAAAAAGACCTAGTGAGAGAGTAGGAAAAGAAACGAGGAGAGTACATAGATTACCTGGTAAGGACGAGAGAGACGAGTTCGCTCCATGGCCGATGAGGAAGAGAGGTTTGCCCTAATTCGTCTGGGTGAATTTGGAGGATGAGGAAAAGAATTTGCCCTAATCTGTGTGGGTGAATTTGTTGGTAGAGGGATTTTACCGGGAAATAAACTTTAGGAAGAATATATATTAAGTAAAAATTATTTAGTAGAATTAACTTTTAATCGCTATTAATTAAATTTTTTTTCCCTGGCAAATACCCAAATGACGGTAATACTCGAACGTAGGGAGCATTTAGCGGGAATTTATTTATTTCCTCTAAACAAATGTCCCTGAATGTTATTTTTGTAGTAGTGTGCAAACCTTCGTAAATTTATAAAATTGACAAGTATCTTGCAATTTTCGGGTGTTATTTGGAAGTGTTTCAATAATTTTTTCTAGCGGGTTGTGCTATTTAAGAATTCAAGTCTCTTTTGTGCTTTATGGTAGATAAAGAAAGGAGACGCTGCAAGCTGACTGTCTTAAGTTATTAGGTTGTGATGAGACTGATAGAAGGTAAACAACAAATCACGTAAACAAACTCTTCATTTATAGTGTTCTAACTCTGTTTAGACATATTTTTTGGTAATACCTTTCTGTTGTCACTCAAGTGCATGGTCTGCTACATAGTGTATTTAAATTATCTACTTGATAGTGTTTTGTGTCCGCTCATATTAAGTGAGATAAAAATGTGCTTTATAATCATATGTGGGCTGCTCATATTAAGAATGAACTTTTCAGATACTTGATAAACCATAGGGAACTTATTTCAGTTTCTCTATCAAAAATAACTTTTCAGAAACCTTCATCCCATTAAGTAATGTATATTATTCACAATCTGCCACCTATGTATCTGCATGTTTCCTGATATATCCAAAATCTTATAATTTTGTAGGACTTTTGTGGAACTTTTGTAAATTTGCGATATACATTTCTGTTGCAGTAGATGAATCCCAATAGGGTTGTGAACTCTTACAAAAATACAAGATGAGTCATATGAGGAGGTTGAATGTTGAATTTTCAACGTCTATTTTTGAACAAAATAATCATCCTTTTATTTCTTGAAATGAATGCTAATGCTATAAAATATGTATGAAGTACATAAATCACATGGAAATAAGGGCAAATCACATCTTATTCAGGAAGTTTCGCAATCACGATTTTTTTGAATTTTTTATTGTTCTCAAATTAATTGCAAATGATACATTACTTAAGATTATGTTGCTTTTGTAAAAAAGAAAAATAACTGAAAATTAACTAATCCTCTCATAATTAATCCAGTCACATTTAAATCACAACTAATAAATCCCTCATAACTCGTAACAAATTCAAAATTTTAAAATAGTTCAAGCAATTCATTCAATAGTGATGAAATTGTTGTTGGAGACAACATTTCCTTTTCAGATACATAGCCGGATACATAACCCTTTTAGATAATAACAATAGTGGGTATATGTATCGGTTCCTAAAATATAATAAATTTTATCATATTTATGTATTAGATAAATAATCATGAACATTATTAATACCGATTTATGCTTGAAATAATAGAATAATGTATCAACAATAAGATTTGTACACGATACATAGAACATATGAAACTTGTAATGTACTTGATGGCTTAAACATCAATATGATAATAAGTAAATACACAAATATCAACCAAATACATTAGAAATTTGAACATTTGGTAGAGAAGTCAGTGTAGTAACACCCTCGAATCTTTTCATATTTCTATATTACATAAATATTTTTATGAACATGATTAATAATGATTTATGTTTGAAATGACTGCGGTTATGTATCAACAGTAAAATTTGTATTCGATACATTGTAGACAACAAAGTTGTAATGTGTCAGATAGTTGAAACATAAACATGATACATAAGTAAATACATAAATATCAAGAAGATGCATCAAAAATTAAATCTTAGGTAGAGAAGGTTGTGTAGTAACACCCTCGACTCCCCCTCCCCCACCCCCACCCCCATTAAAAGATCCTTGTACTGTTTGGTTATATTTTCAACAAACTGACGAGAAACAATATCTTCATTGCTCGCGGATACATTAAATCAGTATATTGAAACTATTTTAATTCAAAATTCTGATATACTGAAAACGCAATAGATGATGAATAAATTCCTCTACTTTTTTTAGAATTTGAAACTGATGATAAATTCAAGAATAACACAGTTGTAATTCAAAATTGTTGAGTAGAAGAAAGGCTTGATACATTGACAAAATGTAGGGGTGACTTTGGGGGAGTTAAGTGTGGTGTATGGAGAATGAGAACGATTTATACGGAGGTGAAGAGACAAAAAAAGAAAAATAAGAGAAGATTCTGTAATTAATATAAATGGTACAAAATTTTAGATTATGCTATCTTAAGTTTTGTGTATTTGTAACTTTCCCAGAAATCAAAATTGGATGTCAACCAAACTAATCAAAGTTATCCAGTCATGCGAAATGTTTCTCCTCGAATGGAACTTCACCTTAATAAGATGGTGAACAATCAATTCGCATTTATAGTACATCTTATTATATGAAGATTCCTTGCTATGCCTTCTTGTGTTCCTCCTCTTCTATAGCTCCCAAATAATAATAACGGGGATCACAACTAAAATATGTTAAATCTTTGTATTTTCTTTTAGTTTCTACTATGTGATAATCATATGTAGATGCAACCCCTCAATATCAAACCTTGCATATGAAGCATACTTCCTCAATAGCTTTTGGGCTATGGGGGCTATTAGAAACAAATGTGTCATTTTCTCCGTTTACACAAAAATAGCATTTGGAGACTATTTGCATCCTCATTCTTTAAAGATTGTAATTAGTAACAATTCTTTTCCTCCAAACCCTCCGAAGAAAGAAAGAAATTTTAAAAGGAAGACCTTTTATCATTAAATAGTTCACCCACTCCAAATTACCTCTACAACCTCTCGTAATATGATATGTTGACTTCATAGTAAAGATCCCTTTTGAATTTTCCATCCACTACGCCTTGTAATATCCTCAACTTTGAGCCATGTTTGATATCATCGATAATATGCGCAGTCATTTAAGGTGATACACATTCAAGGAGCTTATTAACATTTCATTCTCCGTTAATTACAAATTCAATCAATTCAATTTCCTTTCTCATGCCATCTCCCTTTCTGTGAAACATAGATTTCGTTGCTTTGTTCAATTGTCAAACCAAAAGCTTGAATTTCAACTTATGTTGCCACCATATATCATATTTTACTTTTTCTGTTGTTGCAACAATTTTTCTCCAAACATGAGTTGCTGACGATTGTAGGATGAAGTTTTTTGCAATATTTATTTTCCATGTATCTAATCCAAAGTGAGGTAGTCAGAGTTTTGAAGTTCAACCATAGTTTTGCAAAAAGACTACTTAAAATATCATGTAGTGGTCTACATCCAATTAACCTTTTTTTTAAGGGTAACATATTTCCTCCAAAGATACCCAATGCTTCCCTTTTAGACTTTTGGTGTTACCCCACATGAATTTGACAAATATCTTGTTCAATCCTTTAAAAATGCTCGTCTCTTCTGGACCAAATTTCGAGTTGTTGGGCCGGCAGACCCAATTTTCTTCAATGTATCATAGTCTAAGTAATTCAATCTTTTAAGACTGTTGTTGGACATTGTTTTGGGCCTGATCCATTTTCACCCATGTATCCGCTGTATACAACATGTATCTACTTGATTTCCTGCATTTTGTTTTGCTTCCAGGACATGTATATCAGACTCCAAATTTGTATATTGGCTTCCATTCCGCTTCAATTGACCAAAGAATTGATTTGAGGGGAGAGTTTAGGGACTCTATGGCCCCTTGGCATGCAAATAAGGAGATTTTGGGTCCAACTAGACTCTCATGGCGTTTTACAACAAAGCAAAGAGAGAAATACAAATTAGTATACGATAAGAAAACATTTGACAATTAATAAGGCATACACATAGTATTAACTCATACAATTAGTTGACATAAATGTCACGACCCAAAACGTGTCGCGACTGGCACCCACACTTATCCTACTATGTGAGCGAACCAACCAATCTAAACCCCAACATTTTAACCATAATGAACAAAATATAATGCGGAAGACTTAAAACTCATTAATGAAAATCGATTAAATAACTTATAAAAACTCAATACTATTTATTCCCAAAACCTGGAAGTCATCACCACAAGAACATCTATCCTCAAATTACTAATCTAAGAGTATCTAAGAAACTAAAATGAGTAAAAAGCTAGTCCATGCCGGAATCTCAAGGCATCAAGACATGAAGAGGAAGATCCAGTCCAAGCTAGAAGCAATAGCTCACCCTGATATCTGGCTTGATGAAGACTGGCTAGAGTTGCGGTTGAGTTGAAGACGATGGCACGTTTGCTGCACTCCACAAATAACAAAGAAAGAAACATACAAGTAGGGGTCAGTACAAAACACAAGTACTGAGTAGGTATCATCGGCCAACTCAAAATAGAAAACAGTATATATCAGATAATATCATAAA
>NC_028643.1:7196297-7328814 GCF_001406875.1 Solanum pennellii | reverse complement strand
AGATAATATCATAAATCAATAACAATACTCAACGTGTAGCAACAACAAGTTCTATAATCATTAATAAGCACCGCCAAGTTCACCCATGAGGACTCAAGCCTCAATACCATACTCATTTGGGAATTAGGTTCATTAGATTGAGTATATTAACATCTTTCAAGATTCATTATCTTTATTTCTCTCGTGTCGGTACGTGACACTCCGCTCCATATACTATGATGGTGTCGGAACGTGACACTCCAATCCCCTAATTCTACGTGTCGGAACGTGACACTCCGATCCCCTAATTCTACGTGTCGGTTCGTGACACCCGATCCCCTAATTCTACGTGTCGGTTCGTGACACCCGCTCCACTACTCTCATCACTTTAGTTCATCAAGCCTTCTTTTATACCAAGGCATCATCAATCTCATTAACAAAGTAGATTAGGGTTTTTCAAGATTTAGGATTCAATAGCTTCATCATGCTTATTTTATCACAATTATATAATCACATTCATACAAGCATACAATTAAGCATATAGAAGGGTTTACAATACTACCCAATACATATCATTCGCTATTAAGAGTTTACTACGAATAGCATAAACCATAACCTACCTCCACCGAAGATCTCGTGATCAAGCAATCTACTTCTCCAAATCCTTGTCTCTTCGTTCGTCTCTCTCTCTCTACTCGTTCTCCCTCTCTTGTTCTTTCTATTTTTCTTATTCCAAAACCCTCTTTCTTTTACCCTAATTAGTATATAATTAAGTATAAAAGATGAATGAAATAACCCACTTTTTATTTTAAGGTTGTCTCCTTTAACCCCCAAGTAATTGAATTATTAATATTAATCCATTAACTTTATAATTATAAGCATGAAAAGTCCAAAACGCCCCTTTAAAAACTTAACAGAATTTCCGACCCGAGTGAGCTTACGGAGCCTGTGATGGTCCGTCACGACTGTGAAGGTCCGTCCTGCAGGTCCGTCACAAAGCTCAGAGACTAAATTTCAGTGCAGGGTCTGTGACGGCCCGTCGTGCCTGCGACGGTCCGTCCTGCCATTTCGTCGCGAAGTTCAGAGAGTCGATTTCAGTACCCAATTTTCAGAATTCCAAGTGTTTTGGAACGAGACCCCCTCGACGGTCCGTCGTGCCCATGACGGTCCGTCGTGGGATCCGTCGACTCAGCCAGTTTTTCCAGAAATAAAATCTGATGCTCAAAACGACTAAACAGGTCGTTACACACATTATCAATCATAAGCTTATAAGGAAACAAACAAATAACAACAGTCTCATGAGATAAAAAACGGCAATCCAAAGTAGAAAATCAACATGTAAATAATTAAATATTTGGCTGCTTGTAAGAACAAACAAATACAACTATTTTCGAGAAGTGCGACTTTATACTAATCAGCAATCTATTTAATTCATACAAACTTGATCTTCAAAGAAATTAAGCAAATATTGCTTGAGATTTACAAAAATCAAGCAATAATATGATTAAACACAAGTAGAAAGTATTGGATCATGCTACTCAACCAGATATATTCTAATACTATGACAAAACTTGGGGAAGATTTTGATCGAAACATAGCTTAAATTAGACCAATAATGCAACAACATATTATATTAGCAAGATAAGTAACACTTAGATATATTCAAATGCTAAAACGACAACTCGGTTTCACCATTAAGGAAATGATTAGAAAGCGAACAACAACAATATAATCAAAATCTAAGACTTCAAACAACAGAAACACGAAATGAAGATGAATTTAATGAAGGATCTGTTGTTTTAAGATGTTGGAATTGTGAGAACAAATTAAAGAGCCTAGGGTGTTGAAACCAAAATTTGATCCTCCACAATATAAATTAAAGATCAAGCCTTTTCATTTTCAATAATATGAAATAACTAATTTTAGAAAATTTTAAAAAAAAATAGTTTGCAAGTTATTTAAATAGTTGTCATTTTTTTTTTATAGTTTTTACTTAATTATGTTTATAAATTGTATATTTTATGAATATTTAAAAATNAAAAAAAAAATAGTTTGCAAGTTATTTAAATAGTTGTCATTTTTTTTTATAGTTTTTACTTAATTATGTTTATAAATTGTATATTTTATGAATATTTAAAAATCATCTCAAAAAAAATATTTTATTTTTCTAGTTAATTCATTTAGTTTAAATTATGGGTATTTTTTTGGAGCATTTAAGAGGGAGAAGGTAGAAAAAGAAAACAGAGGAAAGGGGGAACATAAGAAAGAATATACATACAAAATATTTGAAGAAAATAGTTTAAGAGGCTACAGGGGATACAACATATTCGCTTTCTCTTTGTCGTTACCTATCTTCCTAGATTTTCTTTCCTCCTCATTGCTATTTTCCACTAATTTGTCAATAGTATCCTTCTTTGGGTATAGTTCAGGATGTTTTGCATAGCTGTAACGAACTCAAGTCCAATGTAACAGTAACCAACTTCTCAACTATATTAACAAGAATAGAGTTCAGTTACAAATCCACAAAGTAAATGCAACAATGAAAACAACAAAAACCCAAACAGAATCATAGAGATACTAAACGTAAGAACTAGGGAATTGATCGACGGTAGAAGGGAGATGAGAAGCTTAGGCTCATAATTGGGGATGAGAAACGTAGAAACTGTCTTTCCTATAATTCAGGATCCCCTCTCACAATGATGCCATGTTCTACTTAACAATAACCTTATTGTGGATCCCGAATTATCCTTTGTGAAGGCCTGCTTTTGTTGCTTGTATTGGGCCAACTTGTCCCACTACCTATCCCTTTTATATACTTGTTAGTATAGTTATTTGGATGGGTCTGATTCATAACAATAGCATTGTTCCTCATTATTTGTATGTATTGCAATATTTTAAAACATAATCATATTTTATCCGAATTCATTTTTCAAAATTTCTTCACTCCTCTTCTTCATGCCAATGTATATGGATTTGTAAAATTTCCCCAATGAATCCACTTCTACCTTCACTCTTGAATAACTTGGTTCCTTGTGGCCATGTCTACATGAAGAGACTTACCCATAACTACTCCCAAAAGGGTCTCTCTTCCAAAGAAATTTGGTGGTAACATTAGAAAATATATCCATATAATTGTTGACGTATAGTTTGTTCTTCAGTATCAAATAGAGGATCTGATTTCGATATTCAAATTAGGTATGACCAATTGCGATCATGATGTGAAAGGGACGATTCCGATAATAGGTTTAGATAGTCTTCCAACACTGTTGCCCTTGTAAGTACATGTTTGTTACTAAACAATCCAATATTTTAGATTCTAAAATAAAACCTATTTATAAGACATACAAAATCCAAAAAGAGTAACTGAAGAATTTCATAAAAGTAAAATCAAGTGCGCATGGTCCGTGAAGTTCTTTAGTTTTGAAAAAATAAAAGAGCCAACCATAATTATTTTGCTTCTCTTTTTTTTTTGTTATTGATTTAATAAATAATTAAGAATTCTTCTCTTCTATGTTTTTTTTGTGGTTGGGTGGGGTGGGGAAGGAATTTGTTTTTTGAATAAAGAATTTTAAAAATATGATTTTTGAAAAAGGAAAAAATCTTTTTTTATAATAAGGATAACCAAATTCGAAGAGAGTTGCTTAAGTATGTAATAAAAGTGAGAATCAAATTAGTGTAGTTCGTGAATATCATGGGGATCTCCCTTAAAAATCATCATTGTCTAATTAGTTCACTATACATTATTGCATAATTAGTTCTTACCATCTAAATATCATGAGGCTCTCCCTTAAAATTCGTAAGCCTACGTTAGATCTATCACCTGATGACTACTCTACTATTTTATTCAACACATATACTTGGTCTTAACCAACACAATGTTACATCATCATAAATTCCCTTTTGGTTAAAGTACACTCTAACTCATCTTGACTTGTAACGATTATTGTACCTTCTATCATGAAATTTATACAAACTAATCACTTCTTAGTATACCCATAAAGGAAACTCCCTTAGTAATAACTACTGGGTGCATGACTGAAACAACATAATTTGCCTTATATCACAATATTTTTTTCTTAGACTACTATACCTATGCTTGCATTCTTTTAACTCTTGGAACTTTTAATACTATGACTTATAACATTATAAATCATACTATCTTTTCGAGTGAAAATACTACTCAAGCTCTAAAACACACTTCGTCATAAGGATCTCAATCGAAACAAGGTTTACAGAATAGAGGTTTAGAGTACATCTCTCTTTTAGCTTGTACCCACAATTCATATGAATAAAAGTGCATTCTTTCTAATCTCAACACAATCTCACTCACAGGTTTCTCTCAAGACCCTCTATAGTCTTATGACTTTCTAGAGACTTTTGCTAAGAGTAACTCATCGATAAGGATATGGACTTTGCTTTTCATCAACTTTGAGTATGACGGGTAGTCGAATAGATTTGAGAAACACACGACTTTGAATAAGTTTCTTATGACATAGTTCTATTGCACGATTTAGAGTATGAAAGAAGGAAAACTTATCTTAAATGTATGTAGTCCCTCATTTATATAAGTAGGGCCCTCACAACTATAAGTAAGAGCCTACTGACACGACTTCATATCAACCTTAGCGTACCTTAACTCAGTGCTCAAATACAAAGTTTGTCATGCTCCGAGCCTACATCCTGGACGTGGCCGATACTCGACAACCATTTTTGATCCGCAAGTAAAGTTTTGGATTGGTTGACTACTTAGCGGAAAACTCACTCAAGCAATATTACTTAAAATAGAAATTTGAAAATTTAAACTCAATGCAAATATTCTACTCATTTATCTCTAAAATACTCAATAACATAAGTATAATAGTTTGCAAAAAAAAATCAAGGAAAAGTAAGTATTGAAAGACTTCTCAACCTTATCTATCTATGAAGTCTCTAATGTTTAAGATAGGTATTAGGGCAAGACCCAGGATGCCTCAAAACAACTAAGTAAATGGTAAGTCTTCCGGAATACAATGAGGTTCACTAAAAGCTAACAGGAGTGTAGAGTGATCTCAACGAAGCACATGTTGATGATCCTGACATCATAAAAGTATACATGTCAAATGACATCACTACATTTGAATGTACGAGTATGTAATATAACTAAAACGAAATAAATGTATGAAAAAACTGCAATATGCATTAAATAAAATCAAGTAATGTAACGAATTAAAGGAATGAAACTGTTTGAGCTTTTGCACAAATACTCACTCATCTTCGAAACTCAACATAATATGTGATATATAAAAATACACTTTAAGTCTATTATGAGATTCTCTAACCGACAATCATCACTATGAGCTATACAATAATACAACGTCTTGTCCACGCTGCCAGAACTTTTCTATATGGGATATAGGACACCTCAATTAAGTGGATCCACTAAGCTCTTCCAAAGGCATTAAGGGTTCATCTAAAAAGTATGATCTTGAACCCATGTTGGCAAGACATGGTTTATGGGGATCTAAGTTGTTTGGATTCTCCCTCATATTGGTGCTTAATACTAATCCCAACAATATATACTCTTGCTCAAATGTATAAAAACATTTCTCTTTCTCTAGTTTGATATAATTTCTCAAGCTAACCTTTTAAAAGAGTTATCCGCTTTGAAATATCTCTACATCTCATTGCTCATTTAGAAAATAATGTTTCTCTTTGTTCAAAGTAAAAATACTTCTCTTGGTTAAGAAAATATTCATGGCTCGATAGATAATTTGGTAAGCCAATGATTTTTTCCGTGTTTTAGAATACGGTTAACCAACATGTTAACGAATTGATTACGATAAATTGGATCGGATTTTGCTGTTTTTTTCTACAGTACCTTGACTTGACATGAGCATTGAAGGGGTTCAAGAATCAGTTTTCTTTTTATAAGGGATAAAATCACTTATTTTTGGATTTTTTTACCCCATATTGTAAGGTGGATCTCGAATGATATGAAAGATCTCCCTCCAAGCCGAACATATGACTTTCATCGAATACGTCTTTCCGCAGAATTCTGTATGTATCTATGATATCGAGTATCAAATTCTGTTTACTCACTTTAAATGTTCCTTCTAGGATTGGAAATCCTGGAGAAAAAAAACCTCTTTAAGAGGTAATTTCTTTGTACTTAATTTTTCTAAAACCTCTTTTAAATATTTTTAAAAAATGGGTCTACTCTTTTCTTCATGTAAAAAAACATATGGGAAGTACTTAGTTCTCTTATACTCTATCTTAAACTCCTTTTTACTTCCTCAAAATTCAGTTTAAACTGTAATATTTTGTTTAAAAAATTCTCAATGAAAATTCAATGAATACTCGTGAATAAGGTTCATGCTGAAATTATAGACTTGAATGAATCAACTCAAGGATCTCAATAACAATATAGAAAATTCAATACTCAGATTTCAAGAACTCATAACTAAAGGACACTATTCATCTCAAGAATGCTCAATTCATAGAGTTCAAATTGAAATATAGAAATGATCCAACCAACTCAAGAATCACAATGGATAACATATAGGAATTTAATAATTAGGAATAAAATTTCCAAAAGAATCGGGAACTCAAGAACTCAAAATCAACTAATCTCAAGAAACTCAAATCTAAGGATAGAATCCCAGATTACCCTTTTATTGATTTGAAAGTAGATGTATGGAATGTAGAAGAAATAGTCTAACACTATTTTATCCTTACATACCTGGAAGAACGAGGTTTTTGGCAAAATCCATGGAACTCGAAGAACACTTGAACCTTAGTTTTTCTTCTCTTCAAACCTTGTTTTAATATCATGAAGTGTTAATTAACGTAAAGTAATTGATTAACACTTTTAATCCCTTAATTAGGTGTAAAACATCGTGGTTTAGGCTGAGAATAGGGGTTAAAATGACGTAGTTTATATACCAAATGTATAGGAGAATGACCAAAACGACCGCAACTTTTAAATTTGTCAAGATACCTGAAGGGGGTTTCACAGACTGTTAAGATATCACGGTCCATGAAATTTCACGGGCCGTATAGACGGAAATAAAACTTCACTTGGCCGACAATGCTTCTTTAAAAGAGACATAACTTTTTACTCCAAACACAAAATGAGGAAAACTTGATGGTTTTTGAATGACTCAAAGACCTATAATATAATAGGTCATGAACCACCTAATTCATTATGTGATGAGAGATATGATCGTTTGAAGTTGACCCAAAACTTAAAATTGATGTGTGACTTGTATGGACCCCAAAATGGACCGTACAAGCCACCACAGGCCGTCTAGGGTCCCGTCCAGGTGACCCCTTCCTTGGCAGCCTTTAACGGTTTGTCACACTGCCCTAAACGAGTTGTGGTCCCCTGAACGGTCCGTGTAGTGATTCATGAAGGGTCCATGGACCATTTTGGGTTCGTGTTCTTTTCCGTTAATCCTCTTTGGCCTTTCTCAATGTTTGAAGTGCTACACGAACGATTATAATTTTAAGTGTAGAGTTGCGAGGTGTTATAGAATGATTCGAGGCCGAGCTTAGAAACTTTTGAGGTATTACAATCACATCAGGTTATAATTGATACCTGAATTGATTCAACTAACTGTCAATTTTTTTTTGAAAATTCAATCTCTATTTTTTGGTCGATTGCCGATTTTCCAAATGGATAAATCGATAATGTTTTTAAATATAAGCCTTTTTCCCCTTTTAATTAGAAACTATCCCTAATACATCCCTAATCAGCCAATTACCTTTTAGATATCTACAAATAACTTCCCAATTCTTCATTTCTTTCCATTTCTGTGTTAACTTGCTATCACTCATTAACTCTAGTATTTTGGGTTTTATTATGCTACACTTTCAACATTTACATGGATATTCCTCCTCTTCCTCGTGAGGAAAAATAAGTCTAGTGTGATGATATTGTAAGCTACTTACTGAAAATATGATTCAGTGTCTACATTAATTATGGTGAAACATATAACCAAATATTTGCGTTGAAATATATAGTGAGGATATCATATTTTTTGCATATATCTTAAAATTTGAATTTGAATTTCCGTATGATTACTTGTTTGTTGAGGTCAAAATTATCGAATTTCATCTGAACCTATGAGGATGAATGTATACACTAATACACTTAATAAAACGAAGTTTTTTTTCCAACTTGATTCAGTTTATAGAGAAGACCCAAAAATCTAT
This sequence comes from Solanum pennellii, assembly GCF_001406875.1. NCBI lineage: Eukaryota > Viridiplantae > Streptophyta > Magnoliopsida > Solanales > Solanaceae > Solanum > Solanum pennellii. The sequence goes on along the minus strand of NC_028643.1, from coordinate 7,320,642 downwards.
GAACTGCCAAACAGGGATAGTTTGGGGCTTTTAGGAGTATGCATAGGGTTCTAGTGTTTTAAAAAATAACTGAAAGTATTTTTTTTTTGTTAAACAAATACTACTATTTACTAATATATATAATATAACAATAAATCGTTACAAACAAAGATGGCCACATTAATACTTGGCTTATAGAACTACAAATCATTTTACATGAACACCTGTTCAGCCAAGCAAAAGTAATTCTTTCTTTGTCTACTTTTGAAATTCTTAATAAAAATAATATGAGGTCTATTAAATAGGAAACCAGAGAAGGTAGTGAGGGGAAATGAGGAGTCCTTAATTAAGAAACCCTACCTTAGTTAGATTTGTAGGCTTACCGAGTGGTTCTATCATGCTTATTTGTTGTCCTCTTCGGTTGTTTTTTTAAAAATGTTGGGCTAATTGTGAGTTGGGACATGCTCGAGCAAGTGTAATGATGTGTAATTTGTTTTAGATTTTTTAATAAAACAATAAATTTGCCTAAAAAATATGGGGACTCTTTATTTACTTTCAATTTTTTAAGCTTGAATAACGTGGGGTTTCTGTTTGATTTCAAAGTTTTGAACACAAATAACGTGTCTTTTTACATGCTGTTAGAGTTTTAACACATATATCATGGATTTCTTTGTCTGCTTCTAGATTTTTGAACACTAACAAGTTAGGGTCTCTGTGTCTGCTATCAATTTTTTAATACAAAGAATGTGAGGTTTTCGTTTGCTTCTGAAGTCTTAACACAAAAAATGTGGCTTTTTGATTGCTTTCGGAGTTTTTAACACGAATAATACGAGTTCTTTTTATTTGCTTCTAGAGTCTAACACTTGTTACATGGAATAGGGTGTCTTTGTCTGTTTCTAGAGTTTTTAGCACAAATAATGTTAGCTCTTTCTCTTCTTCTAAAGTTTATAACACAAATAACATGGTTGTTTGTTTGTTTTTGGATCTTTTAACAAAAATAATGTGTCTTTTTTTTTTTTGCTTTCAGACTTATGAACACTACAAACATGGGGTCTCCTTATTTGGTTTTGAAATCTTTTAACACAAAAATATGTTGGATTTGTCATATTAACAAAAATGATGATCTTAATTTAGCTTCTAAAATAAACTTTTTTTGAATAATAAATTCCAAATCTAAAAATAGCTACTAAAATATTTAATCAAGGTAAAAATGATAATAATAATAATAATAATAATAAAGTGTGCACAGTTTTGTGAAGTTCGATTTTTACTTTTAGAAATAAAATAAGCAATCACACTTGTTTTCGCCCATTTTTTTTAGTTTATTTAATTTTAAATAAATAGTTGATAAAATTTGGTTGTGGTTGGTTGGTGTGGGAGAGATTTTTTTAATAAAGAATTTTTAAAAAATGAGATTTTTTAACAAGGACAAATTTTCTATTTTAATAAGGATCACAAAATTCAAGGAGAGCGGCTTAAGTATCTCATCAAGGTGCAAATAAAATGTGCATAATTCGTGAAGATATTATACAAATGTTTGAACTTTTTGAAAAATTTGCTTTATAGCCAAAAAAGGCTAGAATCATACAATTTGAGATTGGACGGTAAACAAATATATTTAGTAAAATAATTGGAGTATTAATTTTTTCATTTACCTAACGTATTTTAATTTCTTTCTAGACGGACTCGACGTCTATGTCGTATTTTAAAGGCTTTCTAGACAGACTAGACACCAATTTCATACATATAGAGCATAGCTTACTAGGGATCCACATGGATTGAGCTAGACTATCGATGGACTGCATCAATACAATCGCATAGTGTTACATTAAGTTATAACTTATAACTGATTAGACAAATTAATTTAATTGTCAACTTTTTTTTATAATAATTTGATTTTCAGATTGTCCGGCCATTGGGATAACACTCCGAAAGGCTAAATTGATTATATTTTAATTTATTTTCCTATTATTTTCCATTTTAAAAATATTTTAAAAACTAACCGTATTCTTTATCATCCAATTACATTTTAAAAATATATAATTAGCTACTCCTTCTTCACTTCTCTCTTAAATTGCTATAAATTATGAACTTCACAATTTTTTTCTTTTATTAAATTGAATTTTCAATATTTACATGGATAAACTTCCTACCACTTGAAGACGAGCAAAAACATATCTCATATGATGATATTTAAGAAATTAAATGAAGATTTGATTCAATATCTACAATGTGATAAAACACATAAGCATAAATTCACATCGGACTATAGTGAGGATGTCATTTTTTTACCAAGGGCACTTGCTGAAGCATAATCATTCAGTTTTAGATGCAAATTTTTCTTGAAATTTGAAGTTTGAATTAGTTAACGTAAAATGGTAATTTTAGATTCGCAATTTTTCGTAAAATATATATTTCAAAATTAATTGCATTGAACATTAACATTTAACATACTACTATCTCATATATGTTGTACATGTATTGCATAATAACATAATACACAATTTTATAAATAATATCAACATTATTAAACTACATAACCCAAAAAAGCAGTATTGATAAAATGAGGCATACGTCCGACATGAAAGTATTAGAATTGATAAAGTTTTTATTTTTTGAAATTGAAACTAATGGAATTGATAAAGTTTTTTTTCCTGAAAATTTTAATTTCTACTAGAGATGATAATGTTTATAATCAATTATTGTTGGGTTGTCAATGTTTATACCCTCCACATCCTTAGGAACCAATTCAGCTGGAAAATCTTCTCTTAGAATCTGAATTTTGAATTCGATTTTGTCAGAGTTGCACTCTGAGAGTTCAAACACAAGTCCATCCCCCTCTTTTAAATTGTTATCACCCGCAAAATTTTTCTATCCAGTACTAAATTTGTATTTAGTTTTGGCTCCACCATATAACAAGTTCCACTTCTTTCCACCATAAGTAAGAACTGCAGGGGCTCCAGCAAAAGGAATCTCTTTGTTCATTTTCTTGGGGTAAGTACTGTCAAACATTCAAAAACAATTTATAAAAATAAAAGTCAAGAATCAAGAAAAACCCAAAGTGTCCAGCNAAATTAAATTCTCCCCCCACCCACCTGGTATTTTGTAACACTCGGGAAAATGTTAGGTTTAACTAGAGCCTGAACATAAGGATAAATTTAATACAAAAATTTCCCCTATGTTTGTAAACCATCTAATCATTTTATGGGGTTTAGGAGTCAAGGCCTAATAGAGGAGTGCCAAGCAAAAGGAGCAAGCAAAGGCCAAAAGTCAAGGCTGCCCCAAACCTGGAGCTACTGCCTCAAGGCTCCACGACAACCACCACGGATCATGGTCAATACCACGTTCAGTGGAAGGCTTTATGGAGTTTCCTTGGCCAAGAGAAAGGAGCCCCAAGTGTCCTAGACACTGCCCCAACCCTCATGAGTGGACCACGGGTCGTGGTAATCTCCACGACTTGTGAGGTGGGGAATGAGACTCCATTATTTTTTTCGTAGGAAATGGGGACTTTAGGGGAGCTATTGCCCAAAGCACCATTGGCACCATAACGGGCCGTGGTGAACTTGACGAGGGGAATGGGGGATCGTGAACCTTGACTTAGTTTTTGTAGGAATTGGCAAGCTTGAAGAGGCTATTGCCTCAATCCTCACGACAAGCACCACGAGTCGAGATGCTCCATGTGATTCGTGAACCTGGACGAGTTCTTTTAATGAAGGTTAATTTAGCCTTTTACTTTTAAGTACAATTGATGTGGGGTGTTTTGGGTAGTTTAAGGGTAAAATATAAATAGGGTTTTAAGTCTTTTTCATCCATTTACAAGAATCAAACTCAAAAACCAAAAATATTCTCCCAAACCCAATCTTCTCAAATATTTCTCTCTACAAATTTCCTCCATTGAAAAACACCAAAAGGTTCATTTATGTTATTTATCCTATATTATAATGAAATTGACATTGATTAGGGGTTTTATTTCTAAATTTCCCTTGAACCCATGTGTTTTCCCCATGCCCCTAACTTTATAAAAATTATGATGGGTTTCTTTATGAATTATAAATATGTGGGATAATATGTATGCGGATTTAGTAATTAATCTTATTTATATGCTTATAGTAGTAATTCTAAGTGTGATTTAAGATATGATCTATGACCCTTGAAGGGTAAATTGTAAGTGTTGAATCTTTAATTATGGCCTTGAAGGCAATGCATCAAGGTATGACATATGAATGGTTTGATCCACTTGAAAGGTGGAGGTTATTACATTTTTGTGTATGTGTATGAAGTTATGTTACACTTGAATGGTGAAAATCCAATGACTAATGTGTGAGATATGGTATTGTTGAAAGGCTAGTTTCCTTTACTATTAGACATGACTATGGATTAATTGTCTTTGATGATTATATGATGATTTTAAGGTGAAAGGTAGTTCTCACTATGTTGAATCATGAGCTATTTATGAGTTCGGTTGAATGAAGGGTAATGTACTCCTTCACATACGAAATTACAATTCACCTTAACTATGTATAAGTTAGAGAATAATGCTTAGCATCGAGCATATATGACAAATGTGGTAGAGACCTTCCCGCTAGTTTAGGCCGGGTCTTCGACATATGATATAATGAGATGGAAACTGTCCCGCTAGTGGAATCGGCCTAGTTTCTAGAAGCAGTCTTCCTATACCATAACTATGTACCCACATAAGTCTTAGCTAGTGAATCCACATCATAGATATATATGTTTAGTTCTACCTTAGGCAAGTAGAACACCTTCTATCGGTGTGGGGTTGTATGTCACTGGATTCCATGTAGATCTCATTGTCTATGTCGGTTAAGGCGATTCTCCTTCTGTAATAAGATAATGCTTATGACTTGAACCAATGATTTCTTGATAAGTCTACTTCGTAGGAGTGGGGGTATGTGACTTCACTTTTTTCAGTGCACAACTATTCTTTGAAAGAGAATATCAGTGGGTCCATGATGCTATGGTAAGACATGAATGTATATTATACATTGATTGGGTGGTTGTTAGGATATGACTCTTCTTATGTATATGTGATGAACATGGTTATTCACTTATCTATAAGTCTACTTCGTAGGAGTAGGGGTATGTGACTTCACTTTTTTCAGTGAACAAGTATTCTTTGAAAGAGGATATGGGTGGGTCCATGATGCTATGGTACGACGTGAAGGTATGATATACGTTGATTGGGTTGTTGTTAGGATATGACTCTCCTTATGTATATGTGATGAACATGGTTATTCACTTATGTATGATTATGGATTATGATGGGATCTAATGTTGATATGTGTAAGTAAGTTGATTCTAAACGGATACTTAGTATAGTTGGTATTATGGGATGCCAACTATGCATTGCACAAGTTTGCTTTTTGGGTTTCTAAGGTGATGGTCCTACTATGTTATGAAAAATCGTATGAGAATGCTATTATGATTTGTCTTATGTCCTTATGTGCATAAATGATTTTCCAACTTAATAAATTCCTTATTTTCATTAATATTTATTTTAGCATAATTAAGTATTTTTATGCATATTTCCATACTTAGTGCTTTTGTAACAACTCATTCTCTTCTACATCTCCTATGAGTGTATGTTCAGGCCGTTGAGGTGCTCTTAGTCCATTCATGAAGAAAACTTGGGTTGCTACCTCCAAGTTTTGGTGAGTCCTCAATTCTGACTATGGGATGTTACTGATTCTAGTTTTAGTTTACTTTCCTTGTTAAGGACTATATTGTATTTACTTATGATAAGACTTACTATTGATGTAAGGGTGAGTCCTAGCTTTCGTGTTTTTATGTTTAGATGGTATAATGAGACAAGTCTAGATTCCTATTTTTCATATATAAAGAAAGTTTTACTTTTATACTAAACGTTTTTAGTTTTCTGCATTATTCTTATGTCTTATCTAATGATGGTTAAGGGCTTGTATGAGACATCTTCGGAGTCAAGTACGTTGTGTCACTCCTAGGGTGTAGCCCCAGTCGTGACATATTCAATACCAATGAGATTTCAACAATTGAAAGAAGAAAAAGAAGAAATTTTTAGAACTGAAATATCTCTTATTCATAAAAATGAAATTTTAACTAATAAAGCTTGTTGAGGGATAGGAAATCATTTCTCCATCCTGTAACGACCCTCAAAATGAAATAGGGTTATACATAGCCTAACAAGGGCTTAATGAGTTAATAAGGGGTTAAGATAATGAATATTAATATTAGGAGTCAGTTTGTAGAGTTTGAAATTTAAAATGTCTAAGGACGACCAAGAAGTCCGGAAATTAGTCTTGAGCGTGTGCTAGTGTGTCCTTATATGTTGTATGTATTTTTATGTGTTGTTTGGAGTCTAAAATAAGTGGGGATGACCCTAACACCTAGATGACCATATTGAGGGTCTAAAATGTCCTGTTACGGTTCCCCAAGGACCGCCCTAGGGGTCCTTGAGGAGGACCCAACCTTGGGCCAACAAGCTGTCCAAGGCGGCAGCAAATTGTGCATAGATTAAACAAGTACGCGTAGCGTACATGATTTACCAAGGGACAAATTTTGGGTCCACGACACGGAATCTACTGTGCCAAAAATTATTTTGAAAAATCTTGAGGGAAGAACACCGCGACGCGGAATCTACTTGTTCCCCGACGATAATTCCAGAATTTTAAGTTAAGTTTTTACTTGTCTAAAAAGGTCCAATTGATGTAGGGGTATTTTGGGTATTTTGGGGGTGAATTAGATATGGATTTTAGATTATTATACACCCATTACCCTAATCAAAAACCTCACCCTCAATTAGAATCCAAAAATTATAAGCTCTCCATTCTCTCTAAAATTTTCTCTCTAATTAGATCCTCTCCAAGGTTTCAAGCCTAATTTCGTGAGATTTCAGCAATTCATGTTTGGTGATTTCATCCTTGACTCTTCTTGCATTCAAGGATCTAATTTCGAAGGCTTTCCAAAGATGTTCAAAAACATAGAAATTCCTTTTTTTAATTCTAAGCATGTGTTCTTGCATGAAAAAGTTTAAATCAATGTTTTGTGAATTAATTGATGTTAATTGAATGTTTTAAGATCAAAAACTCGATGAACCCATGTATTCCTTAAATTCCTAATTTTGGCTCAAAAGTGGGTGAATTGATCATGGCTTGATCTAAGTGAATTCATGCGTAGATTGTATTGGTCTATTGAATTATGTACAAAATCATGATAGAATTATTTATAACCTGCCTTATAATGATGACATTCATATTTTATGTTGTTGGATCATTGATATGGATTGTTTGTTGGTTTAGTATTGTGTACATGACTATTGGTAAGAGCCTTTGTAAAGTGAATTGGTTGAAAAGACTAAAGAATGGTGATGATTATGATTGGGAGGTGGTGAGTTGACCTAATTCCTCTATTTAGTATAGAATTGATATTTAATTCTATTGATTGGTATGGTCCACTTATGATAGCGGTGTCTATGTGTTATAATTGTTATGAACATGGCCTTGTCGGCATTATTATGTGAAGTAATGTGATCATGTAGAAGATGTTATGGCTTATATGAATATGTAAAGTGAAGGATGATATGATATATGTGTGATTCTTTATAGTGTGAAGTTAATGAGTGAAGTACTCTTGTAATGCCTATATGATCTTTTAATAGAGTTAATAATATGATTCTTCTCCAATTGATCATATATGATGATAAAGGACTAAGAAGTGTACTTATAGAATAATATAGCATCTTCTGTAGTAGACTTATTGTCCCTACATGGTACTTGAATGTTATTGAATACGTCATATGATGATGTTGTGTCTTGATTGATAGACCTAGGTCCCTCTACTTGATATATGAAAGTTATGTGAATGTCAACTTTTTACTTAGTAGGCTTAGGCCCCTTTGTCATGTATGTGAAAGAATGAATGATGGATGAAAGTCTAGGTTCGGTAGACCAAAGATGGTGCCCTTCTAAGGATGACTAAATAGGACCTTGAATAAGAAAAGAAGGTCTAGAGCATAGAACCTTGAATATAGAAAAGAAGGTTAATAGAAGCCTAAAAGTAAAAGACCGTAATGATATCCTTCTTGAGTGGAATGATGACTTAGGGATAGGTTGGCTGGAAGTACATAAATCAATCTCTAAGGAAGTCATAAGAGCTATCCTAATAGTCCTTGGTAGGCAGCCCTAGTTGACCCATCCTTGGAAAGAAAAAGTGTTAAGAGTTGGTACGTCATAGCAATAGTACTAATCTAATAAACTTAGTGAATGATTACTCTATGAGAATAAAGGCAAAACACCGAGTGAATATGCTTGTGGTAGTAGATCTACTTAAGATGATAATAGAGTACAATGAAATCCTTGATATTCCTTAACCATGTGTCAACATGGGATGTGTCTTAGTTCTACCCTTGGCAAGTAGAACACCCTCTTCAGAGTAGGGTAACTTCAAATTATATGCCTAGCTAGTATCTATGTCAGTTAGTGCCTATTCTCATCATGTTGGATGTACACTCTAGTTATTGGATAGGTTCCACAACATGTAGGTAGTGGAATGGGACACTATCTACACATGGCACGAGTAGGCTTTGAAGATGCTAGAATGGGTTCCCTAGGTCTTTTATACTACCATTATGTGAAGTCCTATAATTGTTTGATTGTATCTTAAATGGATTAATGAATATGGTTGACTTAGGCCTCATTTGCTTGAACTTAATGGAGGTCTGAATCTTAATCATTGAAATTCAGCCTATAAGTACGTTTGGTTTTTAGGTCTGAATCTGAATTATTCAGATTCAGCCCATTAAGTTTATTTATTTTATTTTTTAAAAAGCCTCTTAATGGGTCTGAAGAGGTCTGAATGACCCATATCCGTAGGAGACTCTTAACAACATTCAGACTCATTTAAAAAGTTATCAAATAATAAATCATCGCTTCTCTGCTTTAAGCGTGCCTTTTTATCTCATAACTAAAAACTTTCTTGCTCTCTTTTCTCAATCAAACACCATTTTTTCCCTCTTTAACTAGTAATTTTTCATAAATTCGTTCAAGTGTTTTTTTTGAATTAATAATTTTCTTGTATTGACTGTGTCAAGAACGCTATCGGTATATTGACATTTATCAAGGTTTTTGAATGAAAAAAATTGTACTTCCAAATCATGATTATTAAAACTTCTTAAAAAATTTCTAATCAAAAGTGATATATTTTGTTGAAATTAAATTTTTATGACATTTTATTAATTTAATGTTAATTTAACAATACACATTCAGATATTGAAAACAAATAGTATTAATTATTTAGTGTTTAGATCTAGAGATCACATCTTAATATTCAGATGTATTCAGATCATAACACCTGAATCTTAATGCAAATCTTAATATTCATACGTGTATTCAGATTCAGACCTCTTAATTTTAATGGAAACAAATGAAGCCTTAGTTAATGCATGTTGAATAAAAAGGGTCATCTTACCTAAGGTAGCTTTGAGGATTTCTGAAGTAGGCTTGAAGAGGGTGTATGGGTGGTCTCTTCATGTATTACTTATGTGAGTCTTAGAGTAACCTTAGGTGGGAAGTCTAAATGATGAAACAAGAATAAACTTACTTTGGGAAGTTTGGAGACTCACTTAGGTGGGAGTGAAGGGGTTGTATGAGCGGTCTCTTCATATCTTATTTAGGCGTGTCTTAGGGTACTATTGGTAGAAGGTTTAAATGCTTATGTATATGATTATGGTTTTCTCATATGAGTTACTTGAAGGTGATTCTTATACTTGTTTTATGAGGTTTCTATCAAAAGAGCATGAAAAGTATGTTATAAAGTAAATGCCCGTTTTTAGCATGGTTTTCTAGGATGTTCACCATACTTAGTGCATTCAATGTGCTAATTCTATATGTTGTTCTATTTCTACAAGTGTAGTGGCAAGTGAGGAGTCTCTTAGAAGCAAAGCGTGGAAATAACATTCTCTCAAGAAGACTTGGTATGTCCTCATATGATTCGAGAACATAGTTAAGTTTTAGTTTCCTTTCAAAAAGACTTTGTAATAGACTATAGTTACTTTTAAAATTGATGTAAGGGTTGTGACCCAAGATATTTTATGTGTCTAAGATGTCCATGATGAGACTTAGTTCTTTCTTATGATTCTATAAAGATTTGAACTATTGTTGTGAAAAGTTTTAATTCATCACTACTTTTCATATATATATGCGATGAACGACGTCTAAGGGTTTGTATAAGACATCTGAGAGGTCAATATGCCGTGTGGCGACTTAAAGTTGCTCCTACTTCTAGGGTATACTCTCGAGTCTTTACACATCCAATACCCATAGTCCCACTAAATACATATCCATTCCAAAAAACCCAACACTAGTTTAGGAAGCGTCCTGACAAAGATGATTTTGTATCACCACAAAACCTCTAGTTAAGGATGAGAATCACCACTACAAAGCATAATTTGTGAATAATAACAAAAAGAGGGAGTTTTATATAAAAATAGGAGGGAGGAAATGAGAGTTACCAAACTTGGCACTACTCTTAGTAAGAACCGTACCGTCATAGGGTTTATAAGAAAGTGGAAAAATTTCATCATTGTTGATTTCTGTACTTCCAGTTCTTTCATTCATGATGAATTCACCTATTTGGTTTGAAACTTGTTCAGAAGATGATCTACCCTAAAAAATAATAATGACAAGAGCGGATAAGTTTTATAATCAACAACGAGGGTTTGAGAGAAAGATAAGTAGAAACACATAATTTTATTAAGAGTGATTGGGATATATCTCCAGCTGATGGCCCTTGAATTATAGCAGGAGCAACCTCAATTGCCGTACCCAGGCGCCGGTCTCTAGAAGCTTTTGTCAAATGATCATATAAATGGAGCTCTTGTTCTGATTTGGTTCAGTTTATCAAGAGTACATAAAAACCTTTGAACTTTCAAAAGCGGATGATTTAAGATTTAATGGGTGTAATTAGGGTTTCAGTGTTTTTAAACATTAACTCAAAATTACTTTTTAAGTTAAATAATTAGTCCTATTTACTAGTTTATATAATATGGTACTTTGTTTCAAAAAGAGGTGGTGCATTCGAGATTGTTTTGACTTAAAGATTTACAAAATTAAATTACATAACTATTTTTCAAGACTATTTTTGAATTTTAACAAAAATAATGTGGGATCATTTTGTCTGCTTTTGAAAAAGCTTTTAGCATAAATAATGGGGGGTTTATATTTACTTTTAAAGTTTCTAAGCTATGTGAATTGATTGTACATCTTTAACGAAATTATAATTTAATAACTCCTAACCTTTTAAGTAGTATTTAAGAATCGTTGGGAAAAGGAAAATATCATACATTGTAAATATAAAAAAAATTGTGGTCTAAAAATCTATTTTTCATCAATCGAAACCCGTTTATATCACATAAAATCTCTCTCTCTCTCTCTCTCTATCTATCTATCTATCTATCTATCTATCTATATATATATATATATATATATAATGTATTATATGATGTATTAGCAAATATTTGAAATTTTTATTAATTACATTTTTAATCATTAATTCTTCAAATCAATCTACGTTACTAATTTTTGTATTTGCTTTATCTTAACTATCACTACTTGTGTTTCACTCTGTTTAGTAAATTTTGTAATTATTTTTATTTCTGGTTGGAAAATACGCCAACCTATATATACTACTTTTTTGTTCTTAGTTCTGACTCATATTACCATATAATACCATAGTCATTCCAACAACCAATCTACATTTTTAGCTATTCTTCATTTGTCTCATAATTATTATTTTTTTGCTATGATATAATATTATTTACCTTATTTTTGCTTTTAAGTAATTTATTGATGTATTATATTTGAATGATAATAATTTGTTTAAATGTTCTTTCTTTATTACTCCAATTTAGAGAAATAGGATTTTAGTGTACGAACAAAGGGCAAAATAGTAATTTTAAGTTTACTCCATCTTTTAATCATTCCAGAAACTGATAAATTTCTCTATAATTTCTAGAAGCAATCAGTCCACGTCCTCTGTGCACCTCTTCCTCTTTCGAGGGTAATTTTCCTGGGATTCCTTGAGACCAATATGTCTACTACATGTTTTATATGCATGTCAGCAGTTGTTCCTGTTTTCGACATGCATTTTGCATTTTTGATGTATTTTGTTTGAATTAACAACTAATTTGAGTCAGATAATTGCACCTAATGTATTTAATAATATGTTTCTCAGAGATGGAATCAAAAATTTTGTATTCTGTTGATTTTGAATGAAACATGTAAAACAATTAAAGTGTTTATGAGCTTTTAAATAGTCAAGTAAATCCATTATACACATGTAAAGATGTATAATCTTTTAAATATATTTGGAATCTACAATGATGCTTGAAAATAAAGATTACTTTATATTACCCTCTCTTATGCTAAGACCACAGAAGAAAAATAGAACAACACTTAAAGTACGAATAACCGGTTGAAGTAATAACATGTTTTTGACGCTTTTTTTAATTATACTATCACTTCAAAAAAAAATGTACTCCAATGCCAGATCTAGATGGATGTAAAAACAAGTGATAGCAGAATACTTTGAATAAAATACTATTTCTCGATTTTCAACTAATTTGACTTTTTCAGGTATGCGTATGTTGTGTTCTTCATATATAAGTCAGTGATGCACCTACCTTTTTTTTAATCCAAAAATACAAGAAATGACTTACTTTTGTTCAAAAAGCTTATGGGAATGTGGTGCCTTAAATTTCTGAAAATTATCTACTTGAGAGGTTTCATTTAAGCTATCATACTTAGCACTTGGTTTGTACTGGATCTGGTGATACTAGAATACGGATTCTCAAATGACCTGACAACCTACTTATGAGATATGAGTATCCAATATCTATTCGTTGGGCAAGTTTTCTTGATTGCCTCTTTCCCATCTTAGTCTGTAATCTTGAGCTTAAAGTTATCTAATACTCATATTTTTAGATTCTAATTGAGGATTCTCAATAGTTCTTGAGATTCTTTTTTGCTAATTTAGGAGAATGACACCATATATATATATATATATATATATATATATATATATATAGGGCGGTACTGGAAGGAGAGCTCTAAACAACAAAAATTATCTATCTGTGACCTATATATCATTGATTTGAGAATGAAAGAAGTCTCTTATGCTTGCACTAGGGTAGACTATTTATTCTANTTCTCTTATTTTTAATATATATTACTCGTTGTTGCTTCCCTTCTTTATCTCTTGCTCTTTTGCTAACATATTTTTCTAGCAGTTCTGTTTAAGAAACATCTCTTTTGAGCCGAGGGTCTATAGGAAATAATCTCTATTGCAACTCATAATATTAAAAATACTCAAAATTGTCCTTTTCAACTGATGGAAAAAAGATTTTTTTCACAGAAAAACTGAAGCAATAAGAAATAAATAACGCAGGTATCATTACAGATCATCATACATATGTGATTAACCAAATCGATCGATTAAAAAGGCGAAGAGAGAGTGCATGAACCTACATCAATTAAATAAGGGGAAAGGAAACAGAAGAGAGATGGATTTGCAAAATCAAAAAAAAGAATACCTAGTGATAGAGTAGGAACAGAGACAAGGAGAGTACATAGGTTACCTGGTAAGGACGAGAGAGACGAGTTCGCTCCATGTGTGATGAGGAAGAGAGGTTTGCCCTAATTCATATGGGTGAATTTGGAGGATGAGGAAGAGAGGTTTGCCCTAATCTGTGTGGGTAAATTTGTTGGTAGAGGGATATTACCGAGAAATAAACTTTATGAATAATACATATTAATTAAAAATTATATAATAGAATTAACTTTTAATCGCTAGTATTTATATTTTTCTTCCTGGCAAATTCCCAAATGCCGGTAATTCTCGAATGTAGGGAGCATTTAGTGGCAATTAATTCATTGCCTCTAAACTAGTGTCCCTAAATGTTGTTTTTGTATTAGTGTGCAAACCATAGTAAATTTATAAAATTGACAAGTATCTTACATTTTTGGAGTGTTATTTGGATGTGTTATATTATTATTTGCTAGCGGGTTGTGCCATTTAAGCATTCAGGTCTCTTTTTGTGCTTTTTGCTAGATAAAGAAAGGAGACGTTGCAAGCTGACTGTCTTAAGTTACTACGTTGTGATGAGATGGAGAGAAGGCAAACAATAAATCAAGTAAACAATTTCTTCATTCATATTGTTCTAACTCTGTTTTGACATATTTTTGGGTAATACCTTTCTGTTATCACTCAAGCGCATGGTTTACTGCATAATGTATTTAAATGATATACTTGATAGTGTTTTTTGGAACGCTCATACTAAGTGAGATAAAAATATGATCTATAATCTTATGTGGGATGCTCATATTATGCGAGGTATATAAGAATGAACTTTTCAGTTCCTTGATAAACCATAGGGAACTTATTTCAGTTTCTCTATCAAAAGTTACTTTAATTGTGATATCAAATGGTCATGACTATAGTAGTTTATGATCTTACCAAAAAAAATGAATATAGTAATTTATGATTAGGCATTTCTCCCATATAAAGTTTTAAAAAGTGGGAGCCTACGTAAATGCTTCCCTCTCAGTGCACAACACATGAAGAAACAGAAGCCTCGACATTTGACTTATTAGGGAGTTCGATACCAATTATCCCCTCTCAAAGACATCCCTCCCTTCTTAGATACATTCATCTCATTAAGAAATGTATTATTCACAATCCGTCACCTATGTATACTCATGTTTCCTGATGTATCAGAAATCTTATAATTTTAAGGGACTTTTGTAGAATTTTTGTAATTTTGTGATATACATTTTTGTTGTAGTAGATGAATCCTTATAGTATTGTGAACTTTTACCAAAATAAAAGATGAGTCATATGAATGTTGAATTTACAATGTATGTTTTGGAACAAAATAATTATCCTTTTATTTCTTGAAATGAATGCTAATACTAAAAAAAATGTATGAAATACATAAATCACATACAAATAAGGGCTTATTACATAGTATTCGGGAACTATTTTTAAAATTTTTTATTATTATCAAATTCATTACTTAAGATTATGTTCCTTTTATGAAAAAGGAAAATAACGGAAAATTAATTAATCCTCCCATAATTCACCCAATCATATTTAAATCACGGCTAATAAATCCCACATAACTCGCAACAAATTAAAATTTTTAAATAGTTCAAGCAAATCGTTCAATAGTGATAAAATCATCGTTGGAGACAATATTTCCTTTTCAGATACATAGCCCGATACATAACCCTTTTAGATAAATAACAGTGGGTATACGTATCGATCGATTAGTAAAATATAATTAATTTTTTCATATTTATGTATTAGATACATAATTATGAATGTGATTAATACTGTTTTATGCTTGAAATTAGTGGAGTAATGTATCAACAATAAGATTTGTACAAGATAACATAGAACATAAGAAACCTGTAATGTACTTGATAGTTGAAACATAAAATATGATAATAAGTAAATACACAAATATCAACCAAACACAACAGAAATTTGAATATTGTATAGAGAAGGTCATGTAGTAACACCCTCGAATTTTTTCATATTTATATATTAGATACATAATTATGAACATGATTAGTACTGGTTTATGTTTAAAATGATTGGGGTTACGTATCAATAATAAGATTTCTATTGGATACATTGTACACGACAAAACATAAACACAGTACATAAGTAAATACATTAATATCAAGCAGATGCATTACAAAATTAAATCTTTCGTAAAGAAGGTTGTGTTGTGACACCCTCGACTCCCCCCCTCCCCCCATGACGCTTGTGCAACCGGTGATTTCTAATTACAATTCGCATCCTTTCGTAATTTAAGAGTCTGAAATTTCTTCATCATCAAAGGATCCTTGCGGTGTTCGGATATATTTTGAACAAAACCATTCTTATCCGAATCAAAATTGACGAGAAAAAATATCTTCATTGCTCGCGGATACATTATATAAGTAAATTGAAACTATTTAATCCAAAATTCTTATATATGGAAAACACAATAGATGATGAAGAAATCCCTCTACCTTCTTTTAAAATTTTAAACTAATGATAAATTCTAGAATAATACAGTTGTAATTCAAAAATGCGGAGTTAGATGAAAGGATTGATACGTTGAGAAATTGTAGATGTGGTTTTGGGGGAGTTAAGCGTGGTGTATGGAGAATGAGTACGATGTATCCGGGGGTGAAGAGAGAAAAAAGTTAAATAAAAGGGAGAAGATTTTATAATTAATTTAAATGATAGAAAATATTAGATATTATGCTATCTTAAGTTGTGTGTATTTGTAAGTTTCCCAAAAATCAAAATTGGATGTGAACCAAACTAATGAAAGTTATCTCCTCATGAATTGAGTTTTCCCTAAGCATGTCAAACAAACCTTTCCAATGATGTGAAACTTTCCTCATACAATGGAACTTTACCATAATAAGATGGTGAACAATCAATTCGCATTGATAGTACATCTTATTATATAAAGATTCATTTCTGCCTTCTTATGTTCCTCCTCTTCTATAGCTCCCACATAATAATAATATGTTAAATCTTTGTATCTTCTTTTAGTTCCCACCATTTGATAATCATATGTAGATGCAACCCTTCAATCTCAAACCTTGCACATGAGGCATACTGCCTCAATAGAGTTTTTGCTATGGCGGCTATTAGAAACAAATGTGTCATTGTCCCCGTTTCTCCCTTTAAACAAAAATAGTATTCGGAGACTAATTGCATCCTCATTATTTAAATATTGTAGTTACTGACAATTCTTGTCATCCAAACCCTCCAAAGAAAGAAAGCAATTTTAAAAGCAAGACCTTTTATCCTTTAATAGTTCACCCACTCCAAATTAGCTCTACAACTTGTCATAATATGATATGTTAACTTCATAGTAAAGATCCCTTTTGAATTTTCCGTCCACCACGCTTGTCAATATCCTCTAAGGATGTTTTGGTCTTTTCCCTAAGTCAATTAATAGTTTCGTTTTGGAGTAATATGTTGGGGTCTAAGATGATCCCATTCAGTTTACGCACTTAGAAAATAGACTAGGGTTTTGAAATCAAGGAGAAAAGAGGAGAAGGAAGAAGAAGACGCAAGAACATAAAGTTTGGCTTCGTGGATTTTCGTCGGGGGTGATCCCTCACAAGGTATGTGGACTCTTTTGTGTTGGGTTACTTAACCCACACACCAATTTCATTCAAATCAGTAAAGTTCATGAATTAACCCATTTTAGAGGTTGGAATCTTGAAAGAAAGTTGACATTCTTGTTGATTGGATTATTGTTGATCGTTGTTAGTTGTAATCCATGTTTTAGGACTTTTTTCGGGTCTAAATCACTGGGTAATAAATTTATTAGGGATCCTAAGTGTTTGGGGTGGTATCCATGGGAAGGTTTAGAGATTAAAAATGAAGAAGAAGAGGGGAATATTGGGGCGCTGCGCCTCCAAAGCACCTGAGGACAGAGTCTGTCCGTTAGGCTCTGGCACGCCGTACCTCTCAGAGAGCCTGAGGACATCCTCTGTCCTTCAGGCTATGGCGCTCCACGCCTCTCAGAGCGCCGGACACCTTGGAGACCACATCTTTTCCCTATCTTTTCGTGCTAGTTCCTTAGCGATACACCCCTCATTCGTAGTTGTTTTCAATACTCTAAGGTACATCTAAACATCATGAAATCATCCATAAAAATGAGATCATGATCCTGAATCCATAATTTCAATTCAAGGAAAGTAAGGTCAAAGTCAAAGAGGTTAAGAGCCAAGTTTAGAAGTTAAGAAGCAAGGCAAAGTAGAGTTTGCTAATGTCTTTCGCAAATGTTTTCACTTTGTTTTAAAGCCTTAAAGATCAAGTCAAGTAAAGAGTTGAGTTCATATATCAAAAGCTATAAGGGAACTAAGTATTCCCTAAGATTTAAAGTTTCAAGTAAGTAAAGAGCAAGAGTTAAGTTCATTTCTCAAAAAGATATAAGGGAAATAAGTATTCCCTAGAGTTTTACAAATGTTTCACATTTGAGTAAAGAGGGGAACTAGAAGTTCCAAAAGAGTTTTGAACTAAAAGGGGAACATTGATTTCAAAAGAAGCTTTTTAAAGCTAATGGGTTCAGTAAATTATCTCAACCCAAAGGAAGGAAGTTTTATTAAAAGTATGAGCCAAAGTACATTTTTGGGAGTAGTATTGAGCACCGATGTGGAGATGAGAGTTAATAGTAACTCAAGTCTCCATGTAAACCATGTAGCCAACATGGGAATTGACGTATAATACTTTTTAGATGATCACGTAAGAAAACTAGTGGATCCACTAAGTTGAGTAAGGTTCTATACCGATGGCAAGGTGCAGATGGTCCTCTTGCAACGTGAGGTAAGACGTTGTATCATCACTTCGGCTCATAGTGATGTGGTTGTCGGTTAGAGAAACTGCCACAGAGACAATATTACATTCTTATATAAGTAAAGTTGAGTTTCATATTGCATTCCCTTTAACGAACTATGTTGTTTTTCAATGTTATATATATATATATATATANTTTATATGTATATCATTTGGAGACTATACTCTTGGGTTGAGCAAAGCCAAGTAAGTTCATCTAATCCCCTCAATCTTAGTCGTTGTTTAGCTCTCCAACTCGTATACTCATACAGTCAATATACTGCTGCCAATTGGCCTGCATCATTCCATGATGCAGATGCAGGTACCCAGGATCAGCACACAACACTTCGTTGATCCAGATTGAGCTTCAGAGTTTGTGGTGATCCTCCTTGCATTATGGAGGACATCTTTTTATTTCTAACATTATCTTAGCCTTTAGGATGTTGTGGGGTCTGTCCCAACATCCCTCTCTAGACAGTTTAAAGGCTTCATAGACTACAGTATTTTAGTTTGTAGGTGTTTTCAGTTATTAAGACTCAAATGCCATTTTGGCCAAAGTTATGATATGACGTATTTTTTCTTTTTATTATATTTTTACTCGTGTCAAACTTGAGGTTTGTCTTCCGCTGATTTAATTAGCCAGGACAAGGGTTCGCTTGAGGATCAGCAATGGTCTTTGAGTGTCGGTCCTGACCAGAGTGTAGGCTCGTGGATATAGAGCTCGTTGCTTTGTTCGATTGTCAATCGAGAAACTTGAATTTTCTAACTTGTGGTACCACCATATATCATTTTCTATTAATACCCTGTTCAATCCTTTAAAAATGTTGGCCTTACCCAGACCAAATTTCAAGTTGTTGGTCTGGGAGACCCAATTTTCTTCAATCTTTCATAATCTAAGTAATTCAATATTTTAAGACTGCTGCTACACTTTGTTTTGGGGCTAAACCATTTTCGTCCACGTATACGATGGATGTAGTCATCGTATATCAATGTTTACCGTATGTATTTTAATGTATACAACATGTATCTACTTGATTTTCTCTATTTTTTTCGCTTCCAAGACCTGTATATTAGCCTCTAAATTTGTATGTTGGCTTTCATTCTACTTCATTGACTAATGAATTGACTCGAGGGGAGAGTTTAGGGCCTCCATGGCCCCTTCGCATGCAAATAAGGAGATTCTAAGTCCAACTAGACTCTCATGGCGTTTTATTAAAAAAAATTGTTAATTAATGAGCCACACACACTGTATTAACTCATATATTAGTAGACCTTTACAATACACACATTATCGATCATAAGATAATGAGGAAGCAAACAAAATAACAATAATCTCATGAGATACAAACGGCAATCCAAAGTAGAAAATCAACATGTCAACATTTAAATATTTGGAAGCTTGTAAGAACAAACAAATGAAACCATTTTCGAGAGGTGGGCTTTATACTATACATCATCGATCTATTTCATTCATACAAACTTGATCTTTAAGGAGAATAAGCAAATATTGCTTGACATTTACAAAAATTAAGCAATAATATGATTAAACACAACTGGAATGTATTGGAGCATGCTACTCAACCAGATATATTCTAAAACTATGACAAAACTTGGGGAAGATTTGATCAAAACATAGCTTAAACTAGATCAATAACGCAACGCAACAACATATTTTTTAACCAAGAGGAGTAACACTTAACTATATTCAAATGCTTAAACAGCAAATCGGTATCACCATTAAGGAAATGATCAAAAAGTAAATAACAACAATATAATCAAAATTTAAAGCTTAAACAACAAAAACACGAGATGAAGACGAATTTAATAAAAGGAAAGGGTTGTTACCTTTTTTCGAGCAGCGATTGGAATAACAAGCAAGATGAGAGATTTCCAAGGCCACAAATTAGCTCAAATTAAACCCTAAACCTCTGTATCCTCTTAAACTATTTTCTACAAATATTTTGTATGTATATTCTTTATTTAGTCCCCGCTTTCCCCTGTTTTCGTTTTCTACCTTCTCCCTCTTATACACATCAAAACAATATTATTTAAATAAAATGTTCAACTAGAAAAATAAAATATTTTGAGATTATTTTAAAATATTCATAAAATGTACAAATATAGACATAATTATGTAAAAATTATCAAAAGTGACAAAACTATTTAAATAACTTGCAAACTTTTTAATTTTATACTTGAAATATTTGAAAACTAGTTAAACTAGTTATTTTAAATTATTGAAGATTGAAGAAGCTTGATTATTAATCTATATTGTGAAGGATTAAAATTGCGATCAACACTGCAGGCTTTTCTTTTTCACTGAGAATTACATTGAAGTCTTCGCCAACTGCCCAAGGTAATAGATTCTCTTGACAAATTTCTTCAATTTGTTCTCATAATTCCAACCTCTCCAAAACATTGATGTAATGAGACATAATTTGTCGTTCATTCTAAAATTCTTTTGTATTCTTTCTTTTGTCCCGTAACTCAGCCTTTTTTTGTTGAGTCTTATTCGCTTTCCTTTTGTCGTTACCTATCTTCTAAGATTTTCTTTCCTCCTCATTGCTACCACTAGTTTATATAGTCTCCTTTTTGGGTATAGTTCAAGATGTTGTGCATGGTTTTAACGAACTCAAGTCCAATGTAACAGTAAGAAACTTCTCAACTATATTAACAAGACTAGAATTCATGTTACACCCTCAAAATGAGCTAAGGTAGCTAGAGCCTCACATGTCCCTAAAAATGTTAATAATAGGTTAATTAATTGTTTTATAGTTTGCATAATTGATTTCAAGTAATTTGGAGGTCAAACATCTAAGAACGTTAAGACGTTCGAAAGTTGTTCTTTAGACATGCTAGCGAGTCCTTGTATGTTTACCTTTAATGTGTTGTTTGGAGTTGAAAGGCAGCGTAGTTGAAGCTAGTATCCTAATAAGCATGTTAAGGGTCAAGTTGAGTTTGACATGTCTAAAAGTCCTAATAAATATGGTGTTTTTGTGTAACTTAGGGGGACGTTTATTAATTGATTTTTAGAACTATTTAACCCCTTTCCCAAGCCAAAACCCCAACACCCATAAGAAATCAAAATCCCCAAAACTCTCATCTTTTCAAGGTTCTCCTAAAACCTCCATTGAAGACCAAGCTCAAGAACAAGCTATGGAGTTGGGATTCTTGGATCTTTCTTTTCCAATACTTAATGGGTCTTCCATCAATAAGGTATGGTGATCCTTCATCCCTATATAACCATTTATCTATGGAGTCCTTTCAATGGTTTTCAAAAGATGATTCTATGTCAAAAATCCTATTTTTCAATCTGGCCATGGGTTCATTCTCAAATTTATTTCAAAAGCATTCTAATAATGAATATATGTTTAGTTACTGTTTTATGATGAATTGTTATCCAATTTTATGAAGAAATCATGATCCTCCTAATTTCTCAAATTGCCCTATAATGTGGGTCTTGTGATCTTGATTTCATGCTTATAGAAATGTGATTAGATTGTATTGAATTGCTTATTTCTATTAATAACTATATAAATTGAATATGAATATTGGGGGAATTATAAAAGAAGATCATTAACTTGGAGATTTGGTAAGTTGACCAATTTCTTCTATTTATCCTAGATTGTACATTGAATTGTGTTGATTGGTATGGTACACTTATGGGGGCGGTGTTTATATACTTGTACATGTTTATGTATTATGATCATGGCCTTGAAGGCATTAGATGCTAGATGAATTAATATAATGATTTGCATACTTAGGAAGTTGAAGGATTTAGCCTTGATTCTAATATCATGTCTTAAGTAAATTGATGTTATCTGACGTTTATGAGTAACCTCCCACACTAGTTGCATGATTTAGGTGTGTGGATTATTTATGTATATATGTGATGATCATGTTAG
The DNA here is from genome assembly GCF_001406875.1 of Solanum pennellii. Classification (NCBI taxonomy): domain Eukaryota; kingdom Viridiplantae; phylum Streptophyta; class Magnoliopsida; order Solanales; family Solanaceae; genus Solanum; species Solanum pennellii. The sequence goes on along the minus strand of NC_028643.1, from coordinate 7,298,356 downwards.
GGTTAGGTATGGCCTAAGATGGCTAATGTTGATGAATACTCTTATAGCATGACCCCGACCCATATGAACCCTATATGAATGTGTGACCAAAGTATGCTAGGAGTCTTCTATTCTAATGATTGAGTATGTTCTTGTCTCCTATGATGTAATGTAAATGTTTGTAGTTTATAGTCCTTAATACTATATATGTGCGTATGACTTGAGACTTGAGGAACGTTGTACATGTGTTGTGATCTTTAGAGGGTGGCTTCCTCAATACTATGTGATAGTCATTATGTGATCATGTTCACCAATGAAAACACACACAATTCATGCATATCTATGAGTAGGATAGATTCATGATGACTAAGGAAAGTATAGTTCCCCTATGCATCATTACCTATTTCTATACATGTAAAGTATATGATTTATGAAGTTATGAACATATGTGCCGAAAGGTGTTTATGTGAAGGTAGATCTCACATATATGTGTACACACACACATGCATGTATGAATATGATATGATTATGTGAAAGAAAATTCTCACATAAGGTAGGTTCTATGATGAATGTAGCATTCTCACCCTAGATACCTTTGATCTATATAATATATGAGGGAGTAAGTCCCTAAGACCTATTCTTTATGAAATAATGGTATATAAAGGCTTAATGATATTTAAAAAGGTAGTTATTGCTTAGAACCAAGTGAACATGAAAAATGAGAGTTAGAGCTTCATGTTAGTAAGTTCGGCCTCCCACATGGGTTTCTTCACGACTAGTAGTGTGGGGTCCCAATATATATGTTGTCTCATGAGATAAAAACTTTCACGCTTAGTTAGTCAAGGTTTCTAGAAGCGATCTCCTTGTTCCATAACTATGTGCCCACATATGACTCTAGCTTAGTGGACCCACCTAGAATAGCTATGTACGAACGGTTGCACCTTCGGCAAATGTTAACCCTCTCCTTTCGGTGTGGGAGTAGAACACCGAATTCCATGTAGCTCACATGGTCTATGTTTGTTATGGATATGTCTCCCGAAGGTTAATAAATTAACTGAGATAAGAGTATGAACTCTAATCTAAATTCGTTGAGAAGTGTACTTGGTATAGGAGGACTATGGACCCTACCTATACATTGCGCTAGAGACTTCAAGAAAGGATAGGATTGGAGACATTTATGAAGTAAATACTTGTGTTATATATGACTTGTATGAATGCATGTTAAGTGACCTTGTTATGTTAATATATGAATTATGACTATGTGTGTGAGTTACGCTTATGACTTCTAAATGAGTTTACTTAGTATATGTGGGGTATGGGACTCCATGTGTACATTGCACAAGTAATATTGTGAAGGGGTTATGAGGGTAGTTTACCTATGATATGAACTAAATGATTTATGACTAAGGTTGTAGTAACGTAAAGAGTCCTTATATGTTGGTATGAAGTATGTGGCCTTATTTCTAGTTGTAAATGAATATGTTATGACTTGATTGATTATGTTATGACTTTTGAGTATGTTATTCCTAGTCTAGGGTGACTTCTTAGGTACACTCGGTGTAAGTAGAATTATTGGATGCTACCTACATATAGCACTAGTGTGACTTAGGAGTTGCCTTAGGTGATGGTACTTATGTGAAGTTGATGTCTTTGATGTGCTTATGACTTGTGAGTATATGTGGTTGTGTTTATGAAGCATATTATGAAAGACTATTCTAAGGTGAACTCAAAGTGAGACATTGTACTAAGTACACTTGAGGGTTACTTAAGGAAAGAAGTAAGATAGAAAGAGAGGTAATGTATGGTATGTATTGAATATGTTCTAAAGTATGATAAATGACATTATGTGCTATTATGATTAGTATCCATGTCTATATCATGTATGTGAACTATCTTGAGCTTATATGTGCATATGTTCCTGAAGTTTACTTAAAAAGACATGTTGCATGATTTCAAATGAAATGTCCTCCTTAAATGCATGTTTTTGCATACTTGTCATAATTAGTGCATTCTTGTACTAATACCATTCTTCTTTATCTTTTTACACAAGTGTAGTTGGTGATGGCTAGAAGATGTCTCCTAAGTGAAGAGCTTGGATATATCTCCCAAGTTCAAGTAAAGGGACCCTTATGATTCAAGGGTTGCCTATGTCAAGATATTTCTTTAAATTGATGTAATAGCTTAGACTTATATTTTATGTGTTAAGGGTCGTGTCCCTATTTTACTCTATTGATGTTGAGTCTAAAATGGCACAAGACACTTAGAGTCTAACTATGTCTTATGATATATATATATATATATATATATATATATATATATATATATNATATATATATATATATATATATATATATGACGTAATGTTCTAGCATATGATGTGCTATGAAAAGTTTTAAATTTTCCTCTATTTTACGATTATGCAATGAAAGATATCTAAGGGCTTGTCTTAGACCTCCGAGAGGTCGACGACACCGTGTTAAGATTCAAGAATATCATAACTTCTAGGGTATACCCCCGGGTCGTAACAGTTCAATTACAAATCCACAAAATAAATGCAACAACGCAAACAACAAAAAACCAAACTGAATCATAGAAACACTAAACATAAGAACTAGGGAACTGATAGACAGTAGAAGGGAGATGAGAAGCTTAGACTCACAATTGGGGATGAGAAACGTTGATTCTGTCTTTCTCATAATTCATGATCCCATCTCATAATGATATCATGTTCTATTTAACAATACCCTCAATATGGATGCAAATTATCCTTTGTGAAGGCCTTTCCATGTTTCTTGTATTGGGCCTACTTGTCCCAATACCTATCCGTGTGATATACTTGTTAGTATAGTTATTGGGATGGGGATGATTCATAACAATAGCATTGTTCCTCATTATTTACTTGATATCATGTATGTATTGTAATATTTAGGAACATAATCATATTTTATCAAAATTCATTTTTCAAAATTTCTTCATTCCTCTTCTTCATGCCAATGTTTATGGATCTGTGAAATTTCCCCAATGAATCCACTTCTACCCTCACTCTTACATAACTTGGTCTTATTTGACTCCTTGTCGCCATGTCTACATGAAGCGGCTTACCAATAATTGCTCCCAAAATGGTATCTCTTCCAAAGAAATTTGGTGGTAAATATCAGTAAAGATATTCATACAATTGTTGACGTATAGTTTCTTCTTCAGTATCAAATAGAGGATCTCATTTCAATATTCTAATAAGGTATGACCAATTGCGATCTTGATGTAAAAGGGACAATTTTGATAACAGGTTGAGATAGTCTTTCAACAATTTTGCCCTTATAAGTGCATGTTTGTTACTCAATAATCCAATATTTTAGAATCTGAAATAAGACCTTTTGATAAGACTACCGAATCAAAAAAGAGTAACTGAAGTATCTCATAACAGTAAAAATCAAGTGCGCATGGTCCGTGAAGTTCTTTCTTTTTGAAAAAAAAAAGAGGCAACCATAATTATTTTGCTTCTCTTTTTTTGTTATTGATTTAATAAATAATTAAGAATTCTTCTCTTCTATGTTTGTTTTGTGGTTGGGTGGGGCGGGGAAGGAATTTTTTATTGAATAAAGAATTTTAAAAATATGATTTTTGTACAAGGAAATAAAACTTTATTGAAAATAAGGATAACCAAATTCGAAGAGAGTTTCTTAAGTATCGCATCAAAGTGAGAATCAAATTAGCATAGTTCATGAATATCATGGAATCTCCCTTAAAAATCATCATTGCATAATTAGTTCTAACCATCTAAATATCATGAGGCTATCCCTTAAAAATCGTAAGCCTAACTTAGATCTATCACCTGATGACTACTCTGCTATTTTATTCAACACATATACTTGGTCTTTACTAACACAATATTGCATCATCATAAACTCCCTTTTGGTGAAAGTATACTCTAAATCATCCTGACTTGTAACAATTACTTTACCTTCTATCATGAAATTTATAGAAACTCATTACTTCTTAGTTTACCCATAAGGAAAAACTCCTCAGTAATAACTACTTGTGCATGACTGCAACAACATAATTCGTCTCATATCACTATCTTCCTTTCTTAGATAACTATACCTCTGCATGCATTCTTTTAACTCTGGGCACTTTTACTACTAGGACTTATGACATTATAAGTGATACTATCTTTTCGAGTGAAAATATTGGTCAAGCTCAACACACTTCATCATAAGCATCTCAATCGAAACTAGGTTTAGAGAAGAGAGGTTGGAAGTAAATATACTTTTAGCTTGTACACACAATTCATATGAATAAGAGTACATTCTTTTAAATGTCAACATAAGCTCACTCACAGGTTTCTCTCATGCCCCTCTATAATCTTATGACTCTCTAGAGACTTTTGCTGACAATAACTCGTCGATAAGGATTTGGGATTTGATTTTCACCTACCTTCAGCATGACGGGTACTTGAATGGATTTGAGAGACACACGAGTTTGAATAAGTTTCTTATGACATGGTTCTATTGCACGATTTAGAGTATGAAAGAAGAGAAATTTTTCTTAAATGTGTGTAGTCCCTCATTTATATAAGTAGGACTCTCACAACTATAAGTAAGATCCTACTGACATGACTTCATATCCACCCTAGGGTACTTTAACTCTATGCTCAGATACCAACATTGTCACACTCCGAGCCTACATCCTGGACGTGGACGATGCTCGACAACCATTTTTGGTCCCCAAGCAAACCTTTCGCTTGGGTGACTACATAGAGGAAAACTCACTCAAGCAATAATACTTAAAATAGAATTTTAAAAAATTTAAACTCAAATTAAATATTCAACTCATTTGTCTCTAAAATACTCAATAATATAAGTATAATAGTTTGCAAAAAAAAAAAAGCAAGGAAAAGTAGTACTGAAAGACTCGTCAATTTTATCTATGTATGAAGTCTCTAATGTTTATGATAGGTTTCAGGATAAGACCCATGAAACCTCCAAACAGCTAAGTTGAAAGTAAATGTGAAGTCCTCAGAATACAATGAGGTTCACTAAAAGCTAACTGGGGAGCAAAGTAATCTCAACAAAGCACATGTGATGATCCTGAACACTTTTATCTGCATCTTAAAAGGATATAGGTCAAATGACATCAGTACATTTGAATGTATGAATATGTAATATAACTAAAAAAAATAAATGTATGAAAGGGCTGCAATAGACATTACATAAACTCAACTAATGTAATGAACTAAATATTTGAGCTTCACAAAAATATTTACTTATCTCTAACACTCAACATTATAAGTAATATAAAAATTACACTTTAACTCTATTGTGACATTCTCTAACTGACAACCATCACAATTGTCATGCCCTGAGCTACCCTCGAGACGCGGACACGGAACCAAGGACCACAAGTGATCACAAGCTAACCCTGATGGCATGATCATGAGCATACTAAAGATAATAAACTGTTGCGGAAGCTAAATCATACTTAAAATGAAAAGATGGGGAATACCCATATTGTATAACAGAGATATTTGAAAACAATGAGTTTAATCAAAAGAAATATTAACTCAATACTAATATGAATCTAATTATGTCTGAAAATAGCCTCTAAACTAGACTAGAAATACTGGGACAATCCCCAGCTAAATCTACCAAAAACTTAAACTAAATGACTAAAGACTGAAATGAAACTCATGACTGTTGTCCTCGAAGAATGAGGACTCACCACTGAATCTGCTGAACTGGAGATCGGGAAATCGATCTATGCGTGATCTGGATGCTCAGAACCTGAACCTACATCACGAGATGCTGTAGCGCACGTATGTGTCAGTACTTGAAAGGTACTGAGAATGTAGGATAGAGTACAACTGAAATAAAACATAACTGAACAAGCACAAAAACAAGTATAATAATCTGAACGTGATGTGCTGATTTCTGAGCTAACTGGATGCAATGACCAATTTATAACATACTGAAACTGAATACTGAATATACTGATAAATGGTCAATGCATAGAGTCTGACTGAACTGTGGGAGCTACTAGTAACCAATAAGAAAACCACATGTGCTAAATGTGGAGTCCGATGTATACGCCCCATCAAAAGGACCCAATATACCCTGCCAAAGGTATAAAGGCATGTTGGCGTGATCACTAACCTAATTGCCCACAGAAGGGACTTACAACCTACTAGGCTAGTAGTTCTGGGACTATTGGGTACGCTAAACCCTAGTCCAACTCTGTATTATGAGTCTCCTGTCCTATCTTCCAAGCATGTGCTTATATTTTGACCCAAAGCTTGAGTCTTTGATTCTACAAAACCTTTCTTTTCTAATAATTCTCAACACACTTTTATATTAACAATGATATGATGTGTGTATGAATCCTTGCACATGAGTTAGTGAAATGAATTCTGTAAATTAACTAATTATATCTGAATTTCTGTAAATACTGGATAGCTCGAAACTGAACATGCAAACTGAGAATGCAAAAATTAATCTGGTAATTATGCATTTATAAGTGAGTCATGTATATCTGAAGTGTCTGAAATATATGACCTAGCATGTATAATTTAAGAACTAAAGAAATACAAAGCTAGGGTTTTGAAATTCATGCGATAATCTAGTAATAACATGATAATCTGATTTCGAACATAGATCTAATAGATTCATGAAGTTATATAAAAGTTTTAGAAACCCTAGGTTTAGTCATGATATGAGAATCAAGAACTGACTTAAACTAAGGACCCAATGGGTGAAAGGAACCCACTAGTGAAATCCCACATACTTGGTGATAAAATCCACGGAAAAATACATAATTTTTGGGGCTGGAACTGCTGGATCTTGTGGCGTTCTTGAACTAGGGTTCTTGAGCTTTTTTCTCTTCCCTTGCTTCTAATTTTCTATGTTTTGATTTAATGATTTGACTTGAATATGTTTAAATCATGTTTCTAGGCTCAAAATGCCTAAATTATGATGATTTAGTGTCAAAACAACGTAACCAGGATTGACGGCTTTTCGTGCGCCCGACGCCCCGTCATTGGGTCCGTCGTGAGGGCTTGTTCGATAGGACTTCACTAAAATAGGCATAACTTTTTACTTGGAGGTCTGGTTTTAGCAAGGTTTGTGGCTATGGAAAGATAATTCAATTATCTATCTGTGGGTAGGTCATGGGTGACCTAATTAATTTTGTGCTAATAGTTATGATCATTTTAATTTTACCCAACTGCATTTCCCTTTAATTGGCTGCAAATTTTCCACCTACGGACCGTAGGTCCACCTACGAACCATGCTGGTCATCCATAGATCTTGTCAGAGAGTGGTTGAAGGGAGTCTTGATCGACGGTCACGGACTATGGAACGTCGTTTGACCTATGGACCGTAAGTCCGTCCGCATCCAAGACTTAACCAATTTTTCTAGGCTGAAATTTATTGGAGTTTCTGATCCAATTGACGGTTGTGCAGGACGGTTTGTGGTTCAGGCTACGCTCCGTGGATGCCACTGTTGGTAGCACCTTCAGATATTTCTGAAAAACTAATTTTTGGTCTGTTTTGCTACGGGGTGTTACATTATCTTTCCCTTGGGAACATTCGTCCTCGAGTGAAGACTAAACTAGCTGAAATAGAGGGAGAGAGATGCAAACCCCACTACTAAACACTGAGAACTGATTTCTGACTAAATTGAGTTCTGAGTACATGCAATTATGCTAAAAATGAAAGTACAAACTTAGGAAACATGATTCTAAAACTGAATTTACGCATGAATGACTGTAAAACTGAAGAGGAACTATTACCTCAAGCTGGAGCGGAATCGGAAGGAAAAAGGTAAGGATACTTGGCTTTCATGGCTGCTTCTACTTCCCAAGTAGCTCCCTCCACGGACTTACTCCTCCACAAAACCTTGACTGAACCGACTTCTTTGTTTCTCAACCTTCTAACCTGACGGTCAAGAATCTCAACTGGTACATCCTCATAAGAAATACTATCTTTCATTGCCACACTCTCTAATGGCACTATAGGGGCTGGGTCACCCACGCACTTCTTCAAGAGTGAGATATGGAAGACCGGATGCACTGTTGCTAATTTTGCTGGCAACTCTAACTCATATGCCACCTTGCCAATACTTTTCAAGATCTTGTAAGGGCCAACATATCTAGGAGTGAGCTTCCCTTTCTTTCCAAAACTCATCACCCCTTTTATAGGTGAGACTTTCAGAAAAACCCAATCGTCAACTTGGAACTCTAGTTCCCTTCTCCTTACATCTGTATAAGATTTCTGACGACTTTGGGCTGTCTTAAGTCTATATCTAATGAGTTGCACTTTCTCCATAGCATAAAAGACTGAATATAGCCCTATCAAAGCTGCTTCACCTACTTCAAACCAACCAACAGAAGATCTACATCTACGCCCATATAAAGCCTCATAAGGGGCCATCTGAATGCTTGAATGGTAGCTATTATTGTAGGCAAACTCAATAAGATGAAGGTGATCACCGCAACTACCTTTGAAATCGATCACACAAGCTCTCAACATATCCTCTAAGGTATGAATGTTATGCTCTGCCTACCATCCGTCTGTGGATGAAATGTTGTACTAAGGTTAACTTGAGTAACAAGTCCTTTTTGAAATGACTTCCAGAAATGAGAGGTAAACAGAGGACCTCTATATGAGATGATAGACAAAGGAACCCCATGCAAACTCACAATTTCAGTAAGGTAAAGCTTGTCATAGTCCTCTGCCGAATATGTAGTCTTGACCGCCAAAAAGCGAGAAGACTTAATCATCCTGTCAACTATCACCCACATTAAGTCATACTGTCTGCGAGTACGAGGTAACCCAGTGATGAAATCCATATTGATCACATCCCACTTCCAAGTAGGAATATCGATCTCTTGAGTCATACCTCCTGGTTTCTGATGTTCTACCTTGACTTGCTGGAAATTGGGGCACTTACTCACGAAGTCTGCTATATCCCTTTTCATGTCATTCCACCAATAGACTTCCCGCAGATCGCGGTACATCTTAGTGGCACCTGGATGAATAGAATACCTGGAGTTATGAGCTTCTGCAAGAATATGCTACCTCAACTCTCCCACATCAGGAACATACAATCTACCTTGGTAGAGAAGTACACCATCTCCCCCTTGGGAGAAAACCTCCACTCTCTGATTATTGACTGCACCCTTTAGTTCAAGCAAGATCGGATCACTCTCTTGTTTTTCCTTAACCTCCACTACCAAAGACGATTCTTCCCCATTCTGAACTGTTACACCGCTGTCTGATATGCCCATAAGGCGAACTCCCAAGCGAGCAAGCCTGTGAACATCCTTCAATAGATCCTTTCTTTTTTCCTCAACATGGGCTACACTACCAATAGAGAATCTGCTAAGAGCATCGGACACTACATTCGCCTTTCCAGGATGATAATGCACACTCATATCATAATCCTTGAGGAAATCAAGCCATCTCCTCTGGCGAAGATTCAACTCTTTCTAGGTGAACACATACTGAAGGCTCTTATGATCGGTGAACACATCTACATCAACACCATACAAGTAGTGTCTCCATATCTTGATTGCAAACACAACTGCTGCAAGCTCGAGGTCATGAGTTTGATAGTTCTTCTCATGCATCTTAATGTTTCTAGAGGCATAAGATATAACCTTATCTCTTTGCATCAACACACAACCAAGTCCAACTCTGGATGCATCGCAATAGATGACATAATCATCTGAACCCTCTAATAGAGTTAAGACAGGAGCTGTAGTCAATCAAGTTTTCAATTCTGCGGAACTTTTCTCACAATCATCTGACCATTGGAACTTGACCATCTTCTGAGTCAACCTAGTCAATGGGGAGGCTATGGATGAAAATCCTTCCACGAACCTTCTGTAATAACCTGCTAGACCTAAGAAACTTCTGATATCTGTAGCAGAGGTAGGTCGCGGCCATAGTTTCACTGCTTCTATCTTTTGTGAATCTACGCGGATCACTTCGCTAGATAAAATCTTATTAAGGAAAGCAACGGATTGCAACAAAAACTCACATTTACTAAACTTACCGAATAACTGGCGATCTTTGAGAATCTGCAGAACAACTCTAAAATGACTTACATGTTCTTCCTCACTGCTAGAGTAAATGAGGATATCATCAGTAAAGACAATAACGAACATGTCTAAGTACTGTTTGAACACTCTGTTCATCAAATCCATGAAAGTTGCAGGAGCATTGGTTAGTCCAAACGACATAACTACAAATTCATAACGACTATACCGAATTCGGAATGTCACTATCTCTGACTCTGAGCTGATGATAACCTGATCTGAGGTCTATCTTTGAGAAATGACTAGCACCCTGAAGTTGGTCAAACAAGTCATCAATCCTGGGGATGGGATACTTATTCTTGATTGTGACCTTGTTCAATTGTCTATAGTCAATGCACATTCTAAGAGAACCATCTTTCTTCTTTACGAACAATACTGGTGCACCCCATGGTGAAATACTAGGTCTGATGAAACCCTTATCTAGAAGGTCTTTCAACTGCTCTTTCTATTCCTTAAGCTCTGCTGGAGCCATTCTATAAAGAGGAATAGAATTAGGCTGGGAAGATCTTTTGGAAATACTTCTGGAAATTCACAGACTACTGGAACTGACTCTAGAGATGGGGTTTCAAGTCTAGAATCCTTATCCCGAACTAGATGATAGAGATAACCCTTAGATATCATCTTTCTGGCCTTAAGGTAATAAATAAATCGACCATAGGCGCTAGGCTACTACCCTTCCATTCTAAGATTGGTTCGTCTGGAAACTGAAAACGAACAATCCTAGTTCTAAAATCGACTGAGGCATAACATGAATGTAACAAATCCATGCCTAGAATGACATCGAAGTCTACCATTTCTAAATCTACTAGATCTGCTGAGGTGACTTTCTGAGAGACTATGACATGGCAATTTCTGTAAACCCGTCAAGCTATAACTGGGTCACCGACTAGAGTAGAGATTGAGAAAAGTTCTGACAGAGTTTCTGGACTGACATTGAATTGGACTGCTATACTGAGTTACAAAATACAAAGTCATGTCTGTTGTCTTTCCACAGAGTGAACCATATGTGAGTAACATCCTTGAGTTGGTAGGATGTCAATCTCACCTGTCACTGCCAGTTACTTACCTCACACAAAATATTTTCTTGACCTCATCAATGAAATTTTGTGGGTCCTTAACAACTTGCGACCCTAAAAACTCGGCAGAATCATCCTAACAAAATCACAAATCTTGCTGCCACTAATCGGTCATTTCTATTAGTAGGAACAAGAACCTGCTGATTGTTCTGTCTATTCATACTTTGTGCCAAAAGCTGAATTGGCATTCTGAAACTCTGCGTTTGAACTTCTTTATTAGGTAATAGAGGAACTGCGTTAGCAATGCGTCCATTAGCATTCCATTCCTAAGCTCTACGAGAAGGCATGATTTTAAGCGCTCAACATCGAGTTAGAATGGAATTAGATCATACCTTACGCACGATAAGATTAACAAGAAAGTGAAGTTTTCCTATAAACACTTTGTATCCTCCCACTCATTAGATGTGGTGCACTTCACACCCATGAAAAGTACTCTACAAAGTGCGGCTTTTCAGACACCCTAGGACTCTTGAACCTAGTGCTCTGATACCAAGTTTTGTCACGCCCCGAGCTACCACCGAGACGCGGACACGGACCTAGGACCACAAGTGATCCCAAGATAACCCTGATGGCATGATCAGGAGCATACTAAAGATAATAAACTATTGCGGAAGCTAAATCATACTTAAAATGAAAAGATGGGGAATACCCATATTCTATAACAGAGATATTTGAAAACAATGAGTTTAATACAAAAGATATATTAACTCAATACTAACCTGAATCTAACTATATTTGAAAATAGTCCCTAAACTAGACTAGAAATACTGGGACAAGCCCCAGCTAAATCTAGCAAAAACTGAAACTAAATGACTAAAGTCTGAAATGAAACTCATGACTGTTGTCCTCGGAGAATGAGGACTCACCACTGAATCTTCTGAACTGGAGATCGGGAAATCGATCTATGCGTGATCTGGATGCTGAGAACCTGAACCTACATCACGAGAAGATGTAGCGCATGTATGCATCATTACTTGAAAGGTACTGAGCATGTAGGATAGAGTACAGATGAAATAAAACATAACTGAACAAGCACAAAAACAAGTATAATAATCTGAACGTGATGTGCTGATTTCTGAGCTAACTGGATGCAATGACCAATTTATAACATACTGAAACTGAATACTGAATATACTGATAAATGGTCAATGCATAGAGTCTGACTGAACTGTGGGAGCTACTAGTAACCGATAATAAAACCACATGAGCTAAATGTGGAGTGCAATGTATACGCCCCATCGAGAGGACCCAATATACCCCGCCAAAGGTATAAAGGCATGCTGGCGTGATCACTAAACTATTGCCCACATAGGAGACTTAAAACCTACTAGGCTATTAGTTATGGGACTATTGAGTACGCTAAACCCTAGTCCAACTCGGTATTATGCGACTCCCAATGAATTATGTAAATTAACTGATTATATTTGAATTTCTGTAAATAATGGATAGCTCAAAACTGAACATGCAAACTGAGAATGCAACAATTAATCTAGTAATTATGCATCTATAACTGAGTCATGTATATTTGAAGTGTCTGAAATATATGACCTAGTATGTGTAATTCAAGAACTAAAGAAATACAAAGCTAGGGTTTTGAAATTCATGCGATAGTCTGAGTAATAACATGATAATCTTATTTGGAACTTATAATTAATAAATTCATGAAGTTATATCAAAGTTCTAGAAACCCTAGGTTTAATCATGATGAGAAAATCAAAAACTGACTGAAACTAAGGACCCAATGGGTGAAAGGAACCCACTAGTGAAATCCCACATACCTGGTGATGAAATCCATGGAAAAATATTTAAGTTTCGGGGCTGGAACTGCTGGAGCTTGTGGCATTCTTGAACTAGGGTTCTTGAGCTATTTTCTCCTCTCTTGCTTCTAATTTTCTAAGTTTTGATTGAATAATTTAACTTGGATATGTTTTAATTATGTTTCTAGGCTTAAACTGACTAAAATATGATGATTTAGGGTCAAAACGACATAACTTAGGGTTTAAACATAGTGGGAAAGGTCAAAAGACCCCTCGGAAGGTTGCTGTCAGGCCTCAAGAGGGCCAGGACTGACGGTCCGTCGTGCGCTCGACGCCCCGTCGTTGGGTCCGTCGTGAGGGCCTGTTTGATAGGCCTTTACTAAAATGGGCATAACTTTTTACTCGGAGGTCTGGTTTTAGCAAGATTGGTGGGTATCGAAAGATAATTAAATTATGTATCTGTGGTTAGGTCATGGGAGACCTAATTCATTTTGTGCTAATAGTTATGATCATATTAAGTTGACCCAACTGCATTTCCCTTTAACTGGCTGCAAATTTTCCACCTACAGACCATAGGTCCACCTACGAACCATGTTGGTGATTCGTAGCTCTTGTCAGAGAGTGGTTGAAGGGAGTCTTTATCGACGGTCACGGACTACGGAACATCGTTTGACCTACGGACCGTAAGTCCGTACGTCGTCCAAGACAACCAATTTTTCTAGGCTGAAATTTTTGGGAGTTTCTAATCCCATCGACGGTTGTGCAGGACGGACCGTGGTTCTGGCTACGGTCCGCCGATGCCACCGTTGGTAGCACCTGCAAATTTTTCTGAAAAACTAATTTTTTGTCTATTTTGGCTACGGGGTGTTATAACAAGATACAACACCTTGTCCACGTTGCCAGAACTATCCTTTATGGGATATAGGACACCTCAACTAAGTGGATCCACTAAGCTCTTCCAAAGGAACTAAGGATTCATTTAAAAAAGTATGATCTTGCACCCATTTTGGCAAAACATAGTTTATGGGGGATATGAGTTGTTTGAACTCTCCCTCATATTGGTATTTAATACTACTCCAAATATATACTCTTGCTCAAATGTATAAAAACATTTCTCTTTCTCTAGTTTGAAATAATTTCTATAAAAGAGTTATCTGCTTTGAAGTATCTCTACAGCTCATTGCTCATTTAGAAAACAATGTTCTCTTTCTTCAAAGTAAAAATACTTTCCCTTTGTTGAGATATACTAACAAAAAAAAACCCTTTAAGAGGTAATTTCTTTGTACTTAATTTTTCTAAAAACTCTTTTAACTTTTCTAAAAAAAAGGGTCTACTCTTTTTTCATATAAAAAAACATTTTGGAAGTACTTAGTTCTCTTATATTTTTTCTTAAACTCCTCATTACTTCCTCAAAATTAAGTTTAAACAGTAATATTTTGTTTAAAAGATTCTCAATGAGAATTCAATGAATACTCAAGAATAAGGTTCATGCTGAAATTAGACATGAACGAATCAACTAAAGGATCTCAATAACAATATAGAAAATTCAATACCCAGATTTAAAGAACTCATAACTCAACGACATTCCTCATCTCAAGAATACTCAAATCATAGAGTTCATGCTGAAATATAGACATGATCCAACAAACTTAAGAATCACAATGCATAACATATAGGAATTTAATAATTAGGAATAAAATTTCCAAAAGAATCAGGAACTCAAGAACTCAAAATCAACTAATCTCTAGAAACTCAAATCTAAGGATAGAATCCCATTATTACCCTTTTATTGATTTGAAAGTAAAGGTATAGAATGTAGAAGAACTAGTCTAACACTATGTTTGCAAGAACGTGGTTTTTTGGCAAAATCGATGGAACTCGAAGAACACGTGAACCCTTGATTTTCTTCTCTTGGAACCTTGTTTTAATATCTTGAAGTGTTAATTAACGTAAATGAATTGATTAAAACTTTTAAGCCCTTACTTAGGGTAAAACACCGTGGTTTAGGCTTAGAATAAGGGTTAAAATGATGTAGTTTAAATACCAAATATATAGGAGAAAGACCAAAATGACCCCAACTTTCAAATTTTACAAGATACCTTAAAAGGGAGGTTTCGCAGACCGTTAAGGCATCCTGGTCCGTATATATTGCCGTTAAACTTCACTTGGCCGACAATGTTTCTCTAAAACAGACATAACTTTTTATTCGAAACTCAAAATGAGGAATATTTGTTGGTTTTGGAAGGATTTAAAAGACCTTTATTTTAATAAGTCATGGACCACCTAATTCATTATGTGATGAGAGATATGAGTGTTTGATGTTGATCCAAAATATAAAAATTGATGGGTGACTTGTATGGACCCCCAAAAGGACCGTACAAGACACCACGGTCCGCCTAGGATCCCGTCCAAGTGACCCCTCCTTGTCAGCCTTTGACGGTTGGTCACATTGCCCTAACAGTCCTTGTCCCCTAAACGGTCCGTATAGGGAGTCGTGAAGGGTCCATGGTCCATTTTGGGTTCGTGGACTTTTCAGTTAACCCTCTTTAGCCTTTCTCAATGTTTGAAGTGCTACATGACCGATTATAATTTTCCTCTTCCTCGAAGATGAGGAAAAATAAGTCTAGTGTGATTATATTGTAAGCTACTAAGTGAAGATATGATTCAGTGTCTACTTTAGTTATGGTGAAGCATATAACCAAAAATTTGCATTGAAATATAGTGAGGATATTGTTCTCTTTTGCATACACATAGACACTCAAATGCAAATCTTTCTTAAAATTTGAATTTGTATTTGAATTTGAATTTTTGTATGATTACTTGTTTGTTGATGTCAAATGATTGAATTTCATATCAACCTACAAGGATGAATGTATACACTAATACCCTTAATAAAATAAAGTTTTTGTTTCAATTTGGTTCAGTTTATAGAGAATACACAAAAAATCTTGAACTTCCAAACATGAATAATTTGGGGGTTTTAGGAGTATGCATTGGGTTCTAGTGTTATAAAAAGTAAGTCAAAGTATTTTTTTTTCCTATTAAACGTATACCTCTATTTATTAGATGTAATATAACAATAAATCATTACAAACAGAGATGACCACGTTAATACTTGGATTAAAGAACTACAAATAAAATTAGACGACGACCTTTTGAGCCTACAAAAAGTAATTCATTCTTTGTCTACTTTTGAAATTCTTAACAAAAATAATATGGGGTCTATTAATTAGGAATCCAGAGAAGGCGGTGAGGGGAAATGAGGAGTCCTTAATGAGGAAACCCTGCATTAGTTAGATTTATAGGCTTACCGAGTGGGTCTATCATGTTTTATTTGTTGTCCTTTTTAGTGTTGACACTCAATTTTATCCCTCTGCTATTTAATTTAATTTCAAGCTTCTTGAATTTCAAACAATATGAAAAAATTATTTTGAAAAAAATAAAAAATACTTTAGTTTTATGGAGATTTTCTTTTTTTTCCCTATAAAATATATTTCTATATACTTGAAATAAATTGATTTATATAGTTTACAATAAATATTATGAAAACCGTTTTACTAAAGTGGTGTTTTAACTAAGTTAGCATTTTTTATTTCAAAAAAAAAACTAATAATAATTAAAACCTTACGTCTAGATGATTGTTTTACGTTGTCTGAATTAAGAGGCTTAATAATTAATTGAAAGCATAATTCATTTAGTTTTAATTTTTTTATAATCTTATCATTTTCAAGACCAAGGGTCTTTTTTCCTTTGAAATCGAATTGGGCCTTAGCTTTTCAATGCAAACAAAAGAAAACCCAAATTCTTTGCCCCATTCACAAGACACGGCCCAAATAACCCCTTCACTACTCTATTCTCAATTTCCCTCATCCAACAATAACACATGCGCAGCCTCAACAACGTCAACCTAGAACAAGAACGAAACCAGAAACTCCAGCAATACGCTACTCGTCCAAAACAGCCATGCAGTATGCCCATCGAATTGAGTCTCGCGCGTGTCTCTCTCCCTCGACCTGATCCTCTCAAAAGTTGGAGGACAAGGCCAGGTGTCTCCATCTCCTTACAAGCTTGTCCTTGGCTCAAAATCGGACGAATCTCCCCTCTTTTGTGTTTGAACATGGTACAAAGTCGTACACCCTCCAGCTCACCCACCCTTATCCTTTGAGATTTTTGAATTTTGGATTCTCCCACATCGTTTCTAACAAGAAAATCGCCCAAATCTCTCTTATATAAATCCCTTTCTTTTCACTGTTCAGAGGAGGATTTTCGGATACCAAATAGTACCCAAAAAGTTTTGGGAATTCTTGGTTCCATAGTTCAAATTTTAAAACGTTTTGTGGCTTTTCGAGTTAAAGAGGTGGAATCGTTTCCAAACTTGTTGTCCCGATTTGCTGCTCAGCACAAGGTAATCACGTATCTTTTCCTTCTTGCTAGTTTAATTTAATTTTTGTATGAAGTGTTTTCGTCTGCATTTTTTTAGTTATCTTGTTGGCTTCTTGTCTTCATAATATGATTGTTAGTTTAGCATTTTCAATATATTAGATTTTCTGTGTTTGATTATATCCATAAAAATTTGCCGGTTTTCTTCAACTATATTGGAAAATTAGAGTACCCCTTTTGTTTGATTGTTAATATGTATAGTAATATGAAATTAGAATACCCCTTTTGTTTTATTGTCAATATTTACAATAAGTTGTGGATGATTAATGATCAAGTTTGTCACTTTCATCTCAGAACACTGTAGCTTTAAAAAAAATAATCCTTTCATTTCATGGTCTTGCCTCTTTCACTTCCCACGTCATTTTATGCCTTTGATGCCCTTACGCTATCTCCTTATTTGTGAAATTTGTGCTCTGTGACTTTCATTAATATTACGATTTAGAATTTGATTTGAGATGATTAGCTTTTCATAGTTGTGTTGCTTCTATGATTGTTGTTTAAATTATGGTTGGACTGGTATCATAGGTATCATCTCTAGTTCACTCTCCTGTCACATGTATGTTAGGAGGTGTTATATATTGTTTGTGTTAAATGTTACACATTTTGTTTCATTTGTGTTTGTTTGACGCATGTGTTTCTATATATATGTTTGCTTTAAACATAATTGGTCCATTATTCTATTCCAATGTCTTAAAACATCAATCCAATTTTCAAACCTTTCAAAATACTTTAACTTCATTACTAAAATATGTTCAAAATTACTCAAGTTCTATGTTCAATAGAGTTTTGAAAAATTATTAAATCACCATTCAAATTCACCTTGACCTCGTTGTTTATTGAAAATAATCCTTTATAATTACCTACCGACGTTACTAAAGTTTATGTCAGTTTCTAGTCAATATTAAGACATCTTTGTTTTTCAAAAAAGCTTTTCAGTTGAACTTTCCGAAAATAAACATTTGAATTTTTATCCAAATCGTGTATTTTTTTTGTTTTGTTCAAATACCATTCTTTTGTCAAAATTTGAGTTCACTTATAATCAAATTTTATCCATTTGATCACTTTTGAAGTCTCCGCCTCCTCGAATTTTGGACTAATTTGTTTTAAGCGAAACAAATGTTATTCTTTTTATATGATTTTGGTTGATTATTATGATTAATGGACTAACTCTCTTGTTTTTGAGTTGTTTAGAGAAGGAGAGATTGTTTTGTGTTGGTAATCAAACTTGCTCATGTCACCAAAGTATCCGCTAGCATAACATTCATATTTTACACGGTCTAAGGTCAAGGGAATCTCTACAGACTCTTCATTTCATAGTTGAACTACTAAAAGGAATCATTCAAAAATGGATTCCACTATTCACACGGTTGCTTAGTCTGAAATGATCCCCACTTCATCAATCGCGGCCAATCCTAGTGCCTCGGTAGCAACAGAATCACTTATGGAAGTCATTTCTCGTCTAGAGCGACAAATTAGCACACTGAATCTCCTGGTAGCTCAATACCAAGATGCTTCTGTGAATCAACCAACTGATGCTCGCCAAAGGGGGCCCATGCCACCGTGTATCCAACTTCGAGTGAGTTTCATTAAGGAGATCACTTTGCCACCATTCAACAAACTCAAAGCGCCTCACTCACTAATTCAACTCAACATACTACTTTTGTGTACACATTTGCTCCTTCAAAAGCTCCAACGATAATACATCACACTCCGCTAGTTTATACTTATGTCACAGCTCCACCTGTTATAAAGACTCCAGTGTTTCACCGCCTAGATGTTAATCACTATATTGAAATTGAGTGGGACGGAAAATCAATTGATGCTGAAATGATTAATAAGACGATGAAAAGTTTGGAGGATGCTATGAGAGGTCTTCGTGGGTTCGATAGTAGCCAGAGTGTCAGATACAAATCATTGTGCACATTTCCTGAGGTCAAGTTGCCACCCGGTTACAAGATTTCAAAGTTTGAGAAATTTAGTGGATCAGGAAATCTGTTCTTTCACTTGAAAATTTACTGTGAAAAGTTGATTGGCGTTGGAAACAACGAAGGGATAAGAATCAAGTTGTTCAATCAAAGTCTAACTGGAAAAGCATTAGGTGGTACTCTAAGCATGATGTGACCAAATGGCGTACTTGGGATGATTTGGCGAATGCTTTTGTGGATCACTACAAGTTTCATGTTGAAATTTTTCCCGATAGAATTTCTATTACCAAGCTAAAACCCAAGTCGACTGAATGCTTTCGAGAATATGCCATTCGTTGGAGAGAAGCTGCTAGGGTGCACCCACCTATGGAGGAATCAGAAATGATCACGTACTTCATTCAAGATCAAGAGTCAGTTTACTATGAAAGAATGGTGACTATGGTGGAAAGACATTTGCTGAAGTTAGTAAGACTGGAGAAATGATTGAAGACAGTCTCAAAATTGGCAGAATAATGAGTTACTCCTCATCAAAAAGTTTTAAATTTTCCGCTATTTTACGATTATGCAATGAAAGATATCTAAGGGCTTGTCTTTGACCTCCGAGAGGTTGAGGACACTCTGTTAAGATTCAAGAATATCATAACTTCTAGTGTATACCCTCGAGTCGTAACAGTTCAATTACAAATCCACAAAGTAAATGCAACAACGCAAACAACAAAAAACCAAACTGATTCATAGAAACACTAAACATAAGAACTAGGGAACTGATAGACAATAGAAGGGAGATGAGAAGCTTAGACTCACAATTGGGGATGAGAAACGTAGATTCTGTCTTTCCCATAATTCATGATCCCCTCTCATAATGATATCATGTTCTATTTAACAATACCCTCAATATAGATGCAAATTATCCTTTGTGAAGGCCTGTCCATGTTGCTTGTATTGGACCTACTTGTCCCAATACCTATCCCTGTGATATTCTTGTTAGTATAGTTATTGGGATGGGGCTAATTTATATCAATAGCATTGTTCCTCATTATTTACTTGATATCATGTATGTATTGTTATATTTAGGAACATAATCATATTTTATCAAAATTCATTTTTCAAAATTTCTTCATTCCTCTTCTTCATGCCAATGTTTATGGATCTGTGAAATTTCCCCAATGAATCCACTTCTACCCTCACTCTTACATAGCTTGGTCTTATTTGACACCTTATTGCCATGTCTACGTGAAGCGGCTTACCCATAACTGCTCCTTAAATGGTATCTCTTCCAAAGAAATTTGGTGGTAAATATCAGTAAAGATATTCATACAATTGTTGACGTATAGTTTCTTCTTCAATATCAAATAGAGGATCTCATTTCAATATTCTAATAAGGTATGACCAATTGCGATCATGATGTAAAAGGGACAATTTTGATAACAGGTTCAGATAGTCTTTCAACAGTTTTGCCCTTATAAGTACATGTTTGTTACTCAATAATCCAATATTTTAGAGTCTGAAATAAAACCTTTTGATAAGACTACCGAATCCAAAAAGAGTAACTGAAGCATCACACAAAAGTAAAAATCAAGTGCGCATGGTCCGTGAAGTTCTTTCTTTTTGAAAGAATAAAAGAGGCAACCATAATTATTTTGCTTCTCTTTTTTTTGTTATGATTTAATAAATAATTAAGAATTCTTCTCTTCTATGTTTGTTTTGTGGTTGGGTGGGGTGGGGAAGGACTTTTTTTTTGAATAAGTAATTTTAAAAATATGATTTTTGAACAAGGAAATAAAACTTTTTTGATAATAAGGATAACAAAATTCGAAGAGAGTTTCTTAAGTATCGCATCAAAGTGAAAATCAAATTAGCATAGTTCATGAATATCATGGGATCTCCCTTGAAAATCATCATTGCCTAATTAGTTCTAACCATCTAAATATCATGAGGCTATCCCTTAAAAATCGTAAGCCTAACTTAGATCTATCACCTGATGACTACTCTGCTATTTTATTCAACACATATACTTGGTCTTTACTAACACATTATTGCATCATCATAAACTTCCTTTTGGTGAAAGTATACTCTAACTCATCCTGACATACAATTACTCTACCTTCTATCATGAAATTTATAGAAACTCATTACTTCTTAGTTTACCCATAAGGAAAAACTCCTCAGTAATAACTACTGGGTGCATGACTGCAACAACATACTTCATCTCATATCACTATCTTCCTTTCTTAGATAACTATACCTCTGCATGCATTCTTTTAACTATCGGCACTTTTACTACTAGGACTTATGACATTATAAGTGATACTATCTTTTCGAGTGGAAATATTGTCCAAGCTCAACACACTTCGTCATAAGCATCTCAATCGAAACAAGGTTTAGATAAGAGAGGTTGGAAGTACATCTACTTTTTAGCTTGTACGCACAATTCATATGAATAAGAGTACATTCTTTTGAATGTCAACATAATCTCACTCACAGGTTTCTATCATGCCCCTCTATAATTTTATGACTTTCTAGTACATTCTTTTGAATGTCAACATAAGCTCACTCACAGGTTTCTCTCATGCCCCTCTACAATCTTATGACTTTCTAGAGACTTTTGCTGACAATAACTCGTCGATAAGTATTTGGGATTTGATTTTCGACTATCTTGAGTATGAAGGGTACTTGAATGGATTTGAGAATCACACGAGTTTGAGTAAGTTTCTTTTGACATGGTTCTATTTCACGATTTAGAGTATGAAAGAAGAGAAATTTTTCTTAAATGTGTGTAGTCCCTCATTTATATAAGTAGGACCCTCACAACTATAAGTAAGATCCTATTGACACGACTTCATATCCACCCTAGGGTACTTTAACTCTATGCTCAGATACCAACATTGTCACACTCCGAGCCTATATCCTGGACGTGGATGATACTCGACAACCATTTTTGGTCCCCAAGCAAACCTTTGGCTTGGATGACTAAATAGCGGAAAACTCACTCAAGCAATAATACTTAAAATAGAATTTTGAAAATTTAAACTCAAATTAGATATTCAACTCATTTGTCTCTAAAATACTCAATAATATAAGTATAATAGTTTGCAAAAAAAAGAAAGCAAGGAAAAGTAGTACTGAAAGACTCGTCAACTTTATCTATGCATGAAGTCTCTAATGTCTAAGATAGGTTTCGGGATAAGACCCATGAAACCTCTAAACAACTAAATTAAAAGTTAATGTGAAGTCCTCGGAATACAATGAGGTTCACTAAAAGCTAAATGGAGAGCAGAGTAATCTCAACAAAGCACATGTGATGATCCTGAACACTTTTATCTGCATCATAAAAGGATATAGGTCAAATGACATCAGTACATTTGAATGTAT
Organism: Solanum pennellii; assembly: GCF_001406875.1. NCBI lineage: Eukaryota > Viridiplantae > Streptophyta > Magnoliopsida > Solanales > Solanaceae > Solanum > Solanum pennellii. The sequence continues at coordinate 7,275,714 of NC_028643.1, read as the reverse complement.
GAGTATGTAATATAACTAAAAAAAATAAATGTATGAAAGGGCTGCAATAGACATTACATAAACTCAACTAATGTAATGAACTAAAGGAATGAAATTATTTGAGCTTTACAAAAATATTTACTTATCTCTAACACTCAACATAATAAGTAATATGAAAATTACACTTTAACTCTATTGGGACATTCTCTAACTGACAACCATCACAATAATACAACACCTTGTCCACGTTGCCAGAACTATCCTATATGGGATATAGGACACCTCAACTAAGTGGATCCACTAAGCTCTTCTAAAGGAACTTAGTATTCATCTAAAAAAGTATGATCTTGCACCCATGTTGGCAAAACATAGTTTATGGGGGATATGAGTTGTTTGAACTCTCCCTTATATTGGTATTTAATGCTTTTCCAAATAATATATACCCTTTCTCAAATGTATAAAAACATTTCTCTTTCTCTAGTTTGAAATAATTTCTCAAGCTAAATATTTAAAAGAGTTACCTGCTTTGAAATATCTCTGCAGCTCATTGCTCATTTATAAAACAATGTTCTCTTTCTTCAAAGTAAAAATACTTTCTCTTTGTTGAGATATACTAAGAAAAAAAACCTCTTTAAGAGGTAATTTCTTTGTACTTAATTTTTCTAAAAACTCTTTTAACTTTTCTAAAAAAAGAAAAGGTCTACTCTTTCTTCATATAAAAAAACATTTTGGAAGTACTTAGTTCTCTTATATTTTTCCTTAAACTCCTCATTACTTCCTCAAAATTCAGTTTAAACACTAAAATTTTGTTTAAAAGATTCTGAATGAGAATTCAATGAATACTCAAGAATAATGTTCATGCTGAAATTAGACATGAACGAATCAACCAAAGGATCTCAATAACAATATAGAAAATTAAATACTCAGATTTCAAGAACTCATAACTCAGTGACATTCCTCATCTCAAGAATACTCAAATCATAGAGTTCATGTTGAAATATAGACATGATCCAACCAACTAAAGAATCACAATGCATAACATATAGGAATCTATTAATTAGGAATAATATTTCCAAAAGAATCAGGAACTCAAGAACTCAAAATTAACTAATCTCTAGAAACTCAAATCTAAGGATAGAATCCCAGATTACCCTTTTTATTGATTTGAAAGTAAATGTATAGAATGTAGAAGAACTAGTCTAACACTATGTTTGCAAGAACGAGGTTTTTTGGCAAAATCGACGGAACTCAAAGAACACGTGAACCCTAGTTTTTCTTCTCTTGGAACCTTGTTTTAATATCTTGAAGTGTTAATAAACGTAAAAGAATTGATTAACACTTTTAAGCCCTTAATTAGGTGTAAAACACCGTGGTTTAGGCTTAGAATAAGGGTTAAAATGTTGTAGTTTAAATACCAAATGTATAGGAGAAAGACCAAATTTACCCCAACTTTTAAATTTTACAAGATACCTTAAAAGGGAGGTTTCACAGACCGTTAAGGCATCCTGGTCCGTGAAAATTCACGGGTCGTATAGATGGCCGTTAAACTTCATTTGGCCGACAATGCTTCTCTAAGACAGACATAACTTTTTATTCGAAACTTAAAATGAGGAAAATTTGATGGTTTTGGAAGGATTTCAAAGACCTTTATTTTATTAAGTCATTGACCACCTAATTCATTATGTGATGAGAGATATGATGGTTTGAAGTTGACCCAAAATATAAAAATTGATGGGTGACTTGTATGGACCCCCAAAGGACCGTACAGGCCACCACGGGCCGCCTAGGGTCCCGTCCAGGTGACCCCCTCCTTGTCAGCCTTTGGCAGTTGGTCATATTGCCCTAAGCGAGTCCTGGTCCCCTAAACGGTCCGTATAGGGAGTCCTGAAGGGTCCATGGTCCATTTTAGGTTCGTGGACCTTTCAGTTAACCCTCTTTAACCTCTCTCAATGTTTGAAGTGCTACATGAACGATTATAATTTTAAGAGTAGAGTTATGTGGTGTTATAGAATGATTCGAGTCTGATCTTCGAAAATTTTGATATATTACAGTCACATCAGGTTATAATTGATACCTAAATTGATTTAACTAACTGTCAATTTTGTATTGGAAATTCAATTTTCTATTTTTTTGGGTCGATGGCCCATTTTCCAAAAGGATAAATCGACAATGTTTTTAAATTGAAGCCTTTATTTCCTCTTTTAATTAGAAACTAACCCCACTACATCCCTAATCATCCAATTACCTTTTAGATATTTACAAATAACTTTCCACTTCTTCATTTCTTCCCAATTCTATCTGAAATTGCTATCAATCATTAACTCTAGTAATTTTTGGTTTTATTATGTTAAACTTTCATCATTTACATGGATAATTGTCCTCTTCATCGAAGATGAGGAAAAATAAGTCTAGTGTGATTATATTTTAAGCTACTAAGTGCAGATATGATTCAGTGTCTACTTTAATTATGGTGAAGCATATAACCAAAAATTTGCGTTGAAATATAGTGAGGATATTGTTCTCTTTTGCATACACATAGACACTCAAATGCAAATCTTTCTTAAAATATGAATTTGTATTTGAATTTGAATTTCTGTATGATTACTTGTTTGTTGAAGTCAAATGATCGAATTTCATCTCAACCTACGAGGATGAATGTATACACTAATACCCTTAATAAAATAATGTTTTTGTTTCAATTTGATTCAGTTTATAGAGAATACCCAAAAATCCTTGAACTTCCAAACATGAATAATTTGGGGGTTTTAGGAGTATGCATTGGGTTCTAGTGTTTTAAAAAATAAGTCAAAATATTTTTTCCTGTTAAACGAATACTCCTATTTACTAGATATAATATAACAATAAATAATTACAAACAAAATGGCCACATTAACACTTGGCTTAAAGAACTACAAATCAAATTACATGACGACCTTTTGATCCTAGAAAAAGTAATTCATTCTTTGTCTACTTTTGAAATTCTTAACAAAAATAATATGGGGTCTATTAATTAGGAATCCAGAGAAGGCGCTGAGGGGAAATGAGGAGTCCTTAATTAGGAAACCCTGTTAGTTAGATTTATAGGCTTACTGAGTGGGTCTATCATGTTTTATTTGTTGTCCTTTTTTGTGTTGACACTCAATTTTATCCCTCTGCTATTTAATTTATTTTTCAAGCTTGTTGAATTTCAAACAATATAAAGTAATTATTTTGAAAAAATAAAAAATACTTTAGTTTTATGGCGATTTTCCTTTTTTTCCTATAAAATATATTTCAATATACTTGAAATATATTGATTTATATAGTTTACAATAAATATTTAGAAAACCTTTTTACTAAAATGGTGCTTTAAATAAGTTAAGCATTTTTTATTTCAAAAAGAAAAAACTAATAATAATTAAAACCTTATGTCAAGATGATTGTTTTACGTAGAGGCTTAATAATTAATTGAAAGCATAATTCATTTAGTTTTAATTTTTTATCATCTTATCATTTTCAAGACCAAGGGTCTTTTTTCCTTTGAAATCGAATTGGGCCTTAGCTTTTCAATGCAAAAAAAATAAAACCCAAATTCTTGGCCCCATTTACAAGACCCGGCCCAAATAACCCCTTCACTACTCTATTCTCAATTTTTCTAATCCAACAATAACACATGCGCAGCCTTAATAACGTCAAACCAGAACAAGAACGAAACGAGAAACTCCAGCAGTACGTGACTCGTCCAAAACAGCCACGCAGTGCGCCCATCGAATTGAGTCTCGCGCGTGTCTCTCTCACTCGACCTGATACATTATTTTACTTTGTTGAAATTTGTATTAAAGTTAAAGTTTGATAAATATATTAAAATTGTGTGAGTATTTTTTTCTTCTTTTCTTTTACTTGTTTTTTATTGTATAAAATTTACTTATATACATTTACAATAAATATTTATATTGATTATTATTTTTTACGAGATATGTAAAATATTTAAAATGAACAAATAAAAAAATAGTAAATATCTAAATCTCTTTCTTACTCTTTTTGCAAGAATCAGTAATTGTTTTAATGTGTAGGTACACAATCTTAGTATTTATGAATTCCTACTTAAATTTTCTCAAAGAATATAGGATTAACTAGGCATTTCAATATTGAATTAGGAGTTCAAATTTGAAGTTTTAACTTTGAAATAAATATTTATTTATAAAATGTAATGATTTTTCTAATTTTAATTTCAAATTACGATTTTAAATCTTAATTTCTTCAAAAAGTAGGTTTTAATTTACTTTTAAAGAAATCCATTTTTATTTTTTTTTAAATGTTAAATTTGGTCCATAAATTTATATTTGCGTAAAGGAACTCATTTTTAAAGAAAAGTCTCATGGTTGATGTGAAGAAATCGTTTGTACCAAGTGGGAGGATTATAATTTTTTTAAAAATAGCTAGTTACTGCTGCTAATTTATTGGATCAGTAGATCTTTGTAAAAGTATGTGTATTTGGAATTTTATAATAACGTGTTTTCGCAAGTATTTGTTTATAAAAGAAACATGAAATTTGTTGACTTATTAATGTAGCCTGTTAGAATATTTTAGTACTTTGTTTATGATACAAGTTTTGCTAATCCAGTAAAATTACATACAAGTTTGAAAAGTGTTGATAGTTTTCATAAATTATGAATTTTTTACTTTATGAGAACAAAAAACAATTTAAAATATTAAAAATTTCATGTTCAAACAAAATTCAACTTTGAATTCACCCATTTTCTGTTCTTGACGTTGTTTTTGGCAAAAACCAACGTGAGAGAGAGAATGATGAACGTGAGAGAGATCGTGAGAGAGAGTAGTAAAATAATAGGAGTTTTAGTTTGGGAATTAGTCAAACTAGGACTCCTTATTAATTTAAATAAGAAACTGATTTAATTAGCTTAGTGAAAGGACCATTTTGCTCTTAAAATTTCAGATTTTAAATAATAAATAAATCACCTTAAGTATTTATCCTATTCATTTTTTAGGATTGTTACACTAGGTTAGATTTAGGCATGAGCTGGTGGAGGATGTTCCACTGTTTTTCTTTTTACTTATTTCAGACGTTGTATTGGTGCCATTTTGGCAACTTTATATTTATGCAGTTATGAACTATTTCCTTCAATTCAATATCTCATTATTATATTGTTGTTGTGAACTAATGTGATATAATGAAATTCTTAATATGAAGTTTATGTATACTTGAAGCAACAAAAGTTTTAAATTTTCCGCTAAAATTAACCTATACCACGTAATTATGACGTATGTAGGCTTGTTTGCGACCTTCGAGAGGTCAACGATGCCAGTTTCGGCTAGGGTCTAGATCTCGGTCGTGACAAACGTGGTCCTCAAAAGTTGGAGGACAAGGCCAGGTGTCTCCATCTCCGTACAAGCTCTTCCTTGGCTCAAAATCGGACGCATCTCCCCACTTTTCTGTTTGAAAATGGTACGAATTCGTACACCCTCCAGCTCACCCACCCTTATCCTTTGAGATTTTTGAATTTTGGATTCTCCCACAACGTTTCTAACAAGAAATTCGCCCAAATCTCTCTTATATAAATCCCTTTCTTTTCACTGTTCAGAGGAAGATTTTCGGAGACCAAATAGTACCCAAAAAGTTTTGAGAATTCTTGGTTCCATAGTTCAACTTTTAAAACGTTTTGTGGCTTTTCGACTTAAAAGAGGTGGAATCGTTTCCGAACTCGTTGTCCCGATTTGCTGCTCAGCACAAGGTAATCACGTATCTTTTCCTTCTTACTAGTTTAATTTAATTTTTGTATGAAGCGTTTTCATCTGCATTTTTTTTAGTTATCTTGTTGGCTTCTTGTCTTCATAATATGATTGTTAGTTTAGCGTTTTCAATATATTAGATTGGCTGTGTTTGATTATATCCATAAAAATTTGCATGTTTTCTTCAACTCTATTGGAAAATTAGAGTACCCCTTTTGTTTGATTGTCACTATGTATAGTAATTTGAAATTAGAATACCCCTTTTGTTTGATTGTTAATATTTACAATAATTTGTGGATGATTAATGTTCAAGTTTGTCACTTTCATCTCAGAACACTGTAGCTTTAAAAAAAATAATCCTTTCATTTCATGGTCTCACCTCTCTCACTTCCCACGTCATTTTATCCCTCTGATGACCTTACGCTATCTCCTTAATTGTGAAATTTGTGCTCTGTGACTTTCATTAATATTACGATTTAGAATTTGATTTGAGATGATTAGCTTTTCATAGTTGTGTTGCTTCTATGGTTGTTGTTTAAATTATGGTTGGACAGGTATCATAGGTATCATCTCTATTTCACTCTCCTGTTACATGAGTCTGGTCCATAAAAATGAAAAATAAAATTGTTTCCTTACAAAGTTGTTTTGAGAAGCTATCTTGGGTATTTTAAATCATGTTTTTGCTTTGTTTCAGCATTTGTTTCAGCAGATATTGTGGGCTATTCATCCTGCTTGCTTAAGTGATAGTTCTGACCAGTTTATTCTGCTTACATTTAAGTGTTAGTTGGGTGTAAATGGAGCTTGTAGCAGCTTGTTCGGACTGTTATACTTACTGTTTGAATTAGTTTTCTGGTTGTTTCATTGTTTGTTCAAATTATGATCAGTTGGCGACTACAAGGGTGCAAAACTCTCTATTCAATAACCTTTGTGCCTCTTCCGTGTAACTGTTTAAGCTAGAGTATGACATTCATAATTATTTCCATTGCACTTCTTTACTTGCTCAAATTTCTTAGCAACACCATGTAGTTAGGATCACTATGGTTAAGTTTCTTTATTAGTTTTAAGCAATCATATTTTATTATTTTACTCTTTTCTTTTCCTCCTTTTGCATGAACACACTCTCACGTGAATGAGTCCAACGGACTCCCCTCTCTTGCATTTTCATATTCTTGAGTCAACCTTCTTCGGAGTCGTGAAAGGGAGCTAATTTGATTGGGTTAGACACCCAAAAATACAGCAGCAGCAGTAGCCTAAATGGCTAAAAGAATAGCATTTTATCGTACTCGAAAAGTCCAAAAATTGCACTAATTGAGGACGAGTTACAATAACCTCAAAAAGGCTAAAAATTAATAGCAAATTTGGGTTTACAGGCCTAATTAATGATGTAGTAGCAGCAGCCTTAGAAAGGCTAAAATATTTTTTTTAAAAGTTTTGGACTTTCAAAAGTCCAAGCTAAACGGCAGCGGCATCAACCTGAAGGGCTGGGACTTGGGGGTTGAAATAAAATTTCAGCAGCCCTCTCGTTTTCTTATTCTCTTATTTGCTTTCTTATTAGTATATTTTCTTTATTATATTTTATTGTGAAAAACTAACAATTTAAGTTTCTTAAAAAAAATGTTTTGAGTTTGAATTAACAATTTAATTCAAATTTTTTAGCGGAATTTGTTAAGTTTCTTAAAAAAAAGTATAAAAAAATAAATTGTCTAATAATTTAACTTAAGACTTTGTATTAATGACTTATGGTTTATATATCCTTCCGTAGTTGTTAAGCAAAGATCCTTAATCCATGTTTAGGAGTTTTGAATTATTCATATTGGTTCAAAACATGAACATTGATAAAAGTTTTAAGTTAGGCAATTTGAGCTTCAAGACTAACTTGAGAATTATCCGATATCCTTTCCTAATTAGTATTTAGCTTTCAAATCCACGCTTAAGTTATTGTGTTTATTTTTCAACTCTAAAATTTAACCGCGGATAAAATGTTAAGTTAAAAATATTATTTTAGAGTATAGCATCTGAATTATTTTATACTTGGAAAAAGATGTGTGTACAAGTGTCAAAAGAATTTAGTTATTTTAAAACAAGAGTTTTTACAAGTAATCTAAGTTTTCTTTATAAAATTAGCCAAACTTTCAAATCCGTCGGTAAACCGCGTATTGCAGATTCTCTAATATGCCTAGACCCTTCATTAGATGATTATTTAAACCCTTACCCAAAACTCTGATTTATTTTAAATGTTTTTTATTTTAAAAATTCATTTCAAATGGTTAGCGGCAACTCCCAAATTACAAATTATCCAAAAAAAAAAATTAACAAAAATTACCAAAGTTGCGAAATCGGCTTTGAAACATTTTTTTTTTGAAATCGAGTCGTAGCAGATGGCGACTCCGCTAGGGATTCATCTAGGTTCTAACCAAAAGGATTTTATTGTTTGGTAACTATTATTATTCTAACTGTTATTTGATGCAGTTATGTGTTTAAATTTTGATTATTAAATATTATATTACATTCATGACATCTTCTGATATTATATCTACGGTATATTAAAGAATGGTTTGTCAGACTTTTTATACTTAACCTTTTATCGAAATGATCGATAATTTATTGGTTCGTCATGCGTCCAATGGTTGTCGTGAGTTTCAGCCTAAGTTGTCCGCTTAGGTTCCCGGTCCTTCAAAAGACAATCTTAGTCAACTAAGTTAGACAAAACAAAGCCATCTCTTAGGTGCATTAACCTAAGATGACTGAATATCCAAGGCGTATTGAGTCCATTAGAAGACCACCTTGAGTCTAATTGACCCTCAGTCAATATAAGACGATCATCCAACTATTTGTTAAATTTGAAGGATATGCATGTCGATTTGTAAATACCATTATCCCTTGGGGTCGGGTTTTTTTATTTTTATAGGTAGTTTCTTTGTTTAAGTCAAGCGAAGATCCTCCTAGTTCGAAAGAAATTCAAAAGCATCAAGAAGTTCGAGAATGAAGATTTTATATTGAAGTTTAGTTTAGTTTACCATTATACCCCTGCGTGGGACTGATATTTATTTCCTTCCCCCTATTATGTATCCCCATTTGTTTTATTCATAAGGTTTGTATAAATATTTTGTGGCAATGGAACGATTCACAAATGATATACACATCCTTCAAACGTTAGGCTTACCTTTGGCTTACAAGGTCACATGTATGTTAGGAGGTTTTATATATTGTTTGTGTTAAATGTTACAAATTTTGTTTCATTTGTGTTTGTTTGACGCATGTGTTTCTATATATATGTTTGCTTTAAACATAATTGGTCCATTGTTCTATTCCAATGTCTTAAAACATCAATCCAATTTTCAAACCGTCCAAAATACTTTACTCCATTACCAAAATACGTTCAAAATCACTCAAGTTCTAGGTTCAATAGAGCTTTAAAAAATTATTAAGTGATCATTCAAATTCAAGTTGATCTCGTTGTTTATTGAAAATAATCCTTTATACTTACCTACCGACGTCACTAAAGTTTATGTCAGTTTCTAGTCAATATTAAGACATCTTTGTTTTTCAAAAAAGCTTTTCAGTTGAACTTTCCGAAAATAAACATTTGAATTTTTATCCAAATCATGTATTTTTTTTGTTTTGTTCAAATACCTTTCTTTCGTCAAAATTTGAGTTCACATATAATCAAATTTTATCCATTTGATCTCTTTTGAAGTCTCCGCCTCCTCGAATTTTGGACTAATTTGTTTTAAGCGAAACAAATGTTATTCGTTTATATGATTTTGGTTGATTATTATGATTAATGGACTAACTCTATTGTTTTTGAGTTGTTTAGAGAAGGAGAGATTGTTTTGTGTTGGTAATAAAACTTGCTCACGTCACCAAAGTATCCGCTGGCAGAACATTCATATTTTACACGGTCTAAGGTCAAGGGAATCTCAACAGAATCTTCATTTCTTACTTGGACTACTAAAAGGAATCATTCAAAAATGGATTCCACTATTCACACGGTTGCTTAGTCCGAAATGATCCCCACTTCATCAATTGTGGCCAATCCTAGTGCCTCGGTAGAAACAGAATCACTTATGGAAGTCATTGCTCGTCTAGAGCGACAAATAAGCACACTGAATCTCCTAGTAGCTCAATTCCAAGTTGCTTCTCTGAATCAAACACCTGATGCTCGCCAAAGGGGGCCCATGCCACCTGTGTATCCAACTTCGAGTGAGTTTAATCAAGGAGATCATTTTGCCACCTTTCAACAAACTCAAAGCGCCTCACTCACTAATTTAACTCAAGATACTCCTTTTGTGTACAGATTTGCTCCTGCAGTGTATACTTATGTCACAACTCCACCTGTTACCAAGACTCCAGAGTTTCACCGCCCAGATGTTAATCACTATATTGAAATTGAGGGGGACGAAAAATCAATTGATGCTGAAATGATAAATAAGAAGATGAAAAGTTTGGAGGATGCTATGAGAGGTCATCGTGGGTTCGCTAGTAGCTAGAGTGTTAGATACGAAGAATTGTGCACATTTCCTGAGGTTAAGTTGCCACCCGGTTACAAGATTCCAAAGTTTGAGAAATTTAGTGGATCAAGAAATCCGTTCCATCAGTTGAAAATTTACTATGAAAAGTTTTTTGGCGTTGGAAACAACGAAGGGATAAGAATCAAGTTGTTCAATCAAAGTCTAACTGGAAAAGCATTAGAGTTGTACTCTAAGCATGATGCGACCAAATGGCGTACTTGGGATTAACTGGCGAATGCTTTTGTGGATCACTACAAGTTTCATGTTGAAATTTTTCCCGATAGAATTTCTATTACCAAGCTAAAACCCAAGTCAACTGAATGCTTTCGAGAATATGTCATTTGTTGGATAGAAGAAGCTGCTAGGGTGCACCAACCTATGGAGGAATCAGAAATGATCACGTATTCATTCAAGCTCAAGATACTATGAGCGAATGGTGACTATGGGTGGAAAGACATTTGCTGAAGTTATTAAGACTGGAGAAATGATTGAAGACAGTCTCAAAATTGGCAGAATAATGAGTTACTCCTCATCTCAGTTTGCTAAAAGGGGGTATTAAGATGGAACCTTTGGAAAGAAAAAGGAGAAAGAAGTTATGATGATAACGACTCGAGGAGATACCTCATATAATCGTCAACCACCTCCAGGCTGTCCTAATGCACAATATTATGTCTGCAACAATCAAGCAACATTTCGTCCTCCACGACCAATGCAAAATCCTCGAAACAATGCACCTCGTCCTAATTTTGAGAAAAATAATCCCAGAGTCTTCACTCAATTGTGTGAGACACGGACTCAGCTTTTTGAGAGATTGAAAGAGGCAGGATTTGATTTCTTAGTACAAATAAAATGGTCAGGCTCTTCGTTCTGCTTGTAAACTTTTTAACACAATTGATGTGGCTCTGTACTTGCTTTTGATTAATACAAATAATACGGGTTCTGTTTGTCTGCTTTCGAAGCTTCTAACACTGATAACGTGGGGTTTCTTCTTTGAGAGTTCTTAATACAAAAAACGTGGGGTATATCTGATTCTCAAAAAAGATGACATTCATTAAGCTTTAGGCTCGGAGTTTGTATTTTCTCTTGTTTAGTTGTTGCAAAAAACAAAAAGGAAAATGCACAAGTACCCCCTCAACCTATGCCCGAAAATTCATAGACACACTTATACTATACTAAGGATCTATTACCCCTGAACTTATTATATAATTATTTTTCTATCCCTTTTCGGCCTACGTAACACTATCTTGTGGGCCCAATGCGTGTTGACCTTTTTTGTCAAGCTAGTCCCAGGTAGATAAAAAGAGGGTAGAATATTATTTATAAAATAAATTCAGGGGGTAAAAAGACCTTAGTATAACTACGACTCTGAGATATCATGCATAGGTTGTGGGGGGGAAGGTACTTATGCATTTTATAAGATTTGTAAGTTTTTATACAAAATATATCTCATAAAATTAATAGTGTAGAATATTTTTATATTTAAGAATTTAATATATTACTAGTTCTGAGCAATCGGACTCCTCCACCAGAAACTTCCGGTTTGGAGCTCATTCCCGGTGCATGAATCGAAGGTGCATTTTGCACATGTATGCATAATAATGTAATGCACATTTTTATAAATAATATCAATATTATTACATACAATACTTTTGAGTAAATTTTTTTACATATATGAAGAAATAAAATATAAATTTTAAATAATGGCCAATGTGGATTATTGTATGGTTACTTGTTAATTGAGATGAAAGTCGTTGAATTCATCTAAACCTCGAGGATTAATAAAGTTCTTGTTCCGATTTGATTCAATTTATAGATAGTACGATAAAATTCCTAAAATGTCAAAATTTGGTAGTTTGTGTTTTTAGGTGTTGTGGTGGTGGTGGTGGGGTTCTAGTTTCTTTTTAAAAATAACTCCATGTTTTTTTAGGCTAAATAACTAATTATATTCCCTACATTTTATAATACTATGCATCATTACAAACATAGGTGGTCGCATTAATACTAGCACGAGACTATTCTGGCTAAAAGAATTAAAATACCAAATTACATAACAACTTTTTAAGACTAGTAAAAGTAATGCTTCTTTGTGTGTTTTGAAATTTTTAACACAAATTATGTGGGGTCTCTTTGTCTGCTTTCAGAATTTTTAGCTCAAATAATATGGGGTTTTTCTGCTTTCGAAGTGTCTAGTACAATTAATGTTGCTCTAACTTGCTTTCAGAATTTTTAACAAAAATAATGTGGGTTCTCTTTATCTGCTTTCGAAATTTCTAACACTAGTTACATGGAATAGGGTGTCTTTGTCTAGTTCTGGAGTTTTTAACACAATTGTTAGGTCTTTCTCTGCTTCTAAAGTTTTTAACACAAATAATGTGGTTGTTTGCTTGTTTTTATTATAAAGAAAGTTCAGAATATTATAATAAGAAGAAGAAGGCAAGAAGTATAAGATATATAAGAGAAATTTTCTTATTCAAGTGTGTCTTCCAAATGGTGAGTGATTCTCTATTTGTAGTGTTGAGATATCACTCCAAAAGTCTCTAATTAATATATGCATTTTGAAATATCTTATACAATGGATTTATAACACTCCCCCTTGGATATCCATAGATTTTATACCTCGTTAACACCTTACTACGAAAAAGACAGTGGAAAAAATCCTAGTAAAGGAAAAAGAGTACACACATCTCATAATACGCTTTGAATGTTGCCTCGTTAAAAAACTTATCACGAAAACCCAACTTGGGACAAAATCATAGCTAAGGAAAAGAGTACAATGCGTATTTTACTCCCCCTCATGAAAACTTCATTAGATATCTCGGAGACGGCGCATTCCAATCTAGTGTCTCAACTTCTCAAACGTTGATGTTGGCAATGAATGAACAAATCAGCAAGATTATCATTTGAATGGATTTTTTGAACTTTTATCTCACCATTTTGTTGAAGATCATGCATGAAAAAGAACTTTGGTGAAATATGCTTTGCCCGGTCTCCTTTGATGTATCCTCCTTTCAATTGAGCTATACATGCACCATTATGTTCGTACATTGTGGTTGATATATTTTTTTTCAAAGAAAAACCACACATTTCCTAAATATGGTGGGTCATTGATCTCAACTAGACGCACTCTCGACTTGCTTCATGGATGACTATTATTTCTGCATGATTTGAAGAAGTGGCTACCAACGTTTGCTTCATTGATCGCCAAGATATTTTCGTGTCTCTACAGGTAAACAAATAGCCTGTTTGTGATCGATCTTTATGCAAATTAGATAAGTACCACGCATCTGCGTAACCAATTAGTTCAAACTTTGATTAATTGGAATAAAAAAAACCATGTCCATGGTCCCCCGAAGATATCGAAGTATGTGTTTAACACCATCCCAATGTCTTTTTGTTGGGTAGGAACTGAATCTTGCCAGTAGTCTTACTGCAAAACAGATATCTGGTCGAGTATTTTTAGCAAGGTACATTAGTGCCCGGACTGCACTAACGTAAGGAGTTTCATCACCAAAAAGCTATTCATCCTTCTCTTAAGGTCGAAATGAATCTGTAGATATCAAACGATGTTACCACCATTGGAGTACTCAATGGATGTGAGTTATCCATGTAAAACCGCTTTAATATCCTTTCTGTGTACGTTTATTGATGAACAAGTATTTCATTTGACAAATTCTCAATATATAGACCAAGAAAATATTGTCTTGTCGAGATCTTTCATTTCAATTTCTCTTTTCAGATACTCAACAACTTCTAAAAGCTCATTACGAGTGCCAATGATGTTCAAATCATCAACATACACAACTATTATAACAAATTCTGATTCCGAGCATTTATTTAAAATGTAGGGACAAATCGGGTCATTTTTGTACCCTTTCGTTAACAAATATTCACTCAGATGATTGTACCACATCCTCCTTGACTGTTTCAATCCACACAAAGATTTCTGAAGCTTTATTGAACAAGTCTCTCTTGAATCTTTGTATGCTTCAAGCATTCTGAATGCTGCAGGAATTTTCATGAAAATATTGTGGTCTAATGAGCAATATAGATAGGCTGTGACAACATCCATTAGACACATTTCAAGCTTTTCATGAACTGCCAAATTTATGAGATATCTGAAAGTGATTGAATTTACCACAGGAGAATATGTCTCCATATAATCAATGCCAGGTCTTTGAGAAAAACCTTGAGCAGTGAGTCGGGCTTTATATCTCACGACTACACCTCTCTTATTTATTTTTCATAAAAAAAACCATTTGTACCCCACTAGCTTGATACATTCAGGTGTTTGGATAATTGGTCCAAAAAACTTCACGTTTTTCTAGTAAAGGCCATTCTGCTTGAATTGCATCCTTTCATTTTGGCCAATCATTTCTCTATCTACATTTGCGAACAAATTTTGGCTCAAAAATCTTCATCTTGTAGCATTATGTCAATAGAAACATTATAGGCAAATATGTTGTCAATCACAACATTATTTCGGTTCCACAACTTTCTCGTCAAGACATAATTCATGAAATTTCATTATTTTCAGAAGTTTGAACCTCCTCCGATAATTCATCATTTGTTATGACTTGGATCTCATCTTGAGAAATTTTTTTCAACCCATGATCATCTTAATCATTTATTCCTTTTCTCTTTCGAGGATTTTTATCCTTGGTACCAATTGGTCTACCACGCTTCAAATGTGGTATAGAGTCATTTGCCTTAACAATTTGTCCCGTTGGGATATCAACTCGAACTGGAGCATTAATAGCTGGAATATGCGATTAAGTAATCCTTGAAAGATTAGTAAATGCATCTAGCAGCTGATTTGCAATGTTCTGCAAATAAATTATTCACTGAACTTCTTGCTCACATTGGCTTGTTCGAGGATCTAGATGAGATAGATATGATGAATTATAATCTATATTTTTTCCCAACGACTTATGTTCTCCCCTTAATGTTGGGTATACTGATTCATCAAAATGACAATCAGCAAATCTTGCCGTAAATAAATTTCGAGTCATAGGCTCCAAATATTTTATGATTGAAGGAGATTCATACCCAACATATATTCCCAACCTTCTTTGGGGCCCCATCTTTGTGCGTTGTGGTGGAGCAATTGGGACATACACCACACACCCCAAAATTCTAAGATTAGAAATGTTTGTCTCTTGACCAAAAGCCAATTGTAATAGGGAGAATTCATGATAATTGGTCGGCCTTGCGCGCAAAAGTGTTTCAGCATGCAAAATAGCATGCCCCTACATAGACACAGTTAACTTGTTTTCATTAGCAATGGTCTAGCTACCAATTGTAGACGTTTGATCAATGATTCTCCTAGACCATTCTGAGTGTAAACATGAGCAACTAGATGTTCAACTGTTATACCAGTAAACATAAAATAATCATTAAATGCCTGAGATATAAACTCACCAGCATTATCTAGACGGATTGTCTTTATTGAATAGTCTGGAAATTGTGCTTTCAATCTTATTAATTGAGCCAACAATATCGCAAAAGCAATGTTGCGAGTTGATAATAAGCACACATGTGATCATTTTGTAGAAGCATCTATCAAGACCATATAATATTTAAAGGGTCCACATGCAGGTTGAATTGGTCCACGTATATCACCTTGTATACGTTCCATAAACGCAGGGGATTCAATTCCAGCCTTAACTATTGATGGTTTATTGATTAACTTTCCTTGAGTACAAGCAGCACAAGAGAATTCCTTTTATTGAAGGATATTTGGTCTCTTTCAGGTGCACCAATGTGAATTCTCAATGATTTTAGCATCATATTAAATCCGGGATAGCCCAACCGGTCATGCCAAATGATAAAATCATTTAAATTAGTAAACCTTTTGTTTACTACGGCATGTGATTCAAATGTACTTATACTTGTATAGTACAACCCATAAGAAAATGCTAGTAATTTTTCATGCACAATTTTCTTCTCTACATTAATTGTAGAAATGTAAAGGTATTCAACCTTTCCTTCATTAGTCGTTTTCACATGATAGCCATTTTGGATAATAACTTTGAAACTTAAAAAGTTTCTTTGAGACATACTACAATATAATGTACTATCAATGCTTAATATTGTCCCTCCAGGTAGTAATAAGGTAGTTCTTCTAGAGCCCTCAACTAATTTCTTACTACCTGATATTGTGTTGACATATGCCATTTTCATAACCAAATTAGAAAAGTATTTCTTTTCTTTTAATATTGTATGTGTTGTAGCACTATCAAGAAGGCATACATCTCAATTACTCATGTTGAATCCAACTGAGAACTGGGGATTTCTATTAATTTTCATTAAAATAAAAATACATTAAAAGAAGTACGAAACAAAACTAATAACGGAAATTTAAATACTTCAACATGAAGAACATGATAACTAAAACACACATAAGTAAAATATTAGCAGACTTCATTCCATAACTAAAAGATCAAACATCAGTTTCAATCTCCAAAGAAGTCATCAACTTCCATATGAGTAATGTCACCAAGGCTATCAAAAACATCATCCTTTAAATCAAAATTTGCTTCAATATCCATATCATATTTCTAGGATGTTCCCGGCTTTTCAACATCTTTAAGAGGCATATGTGACTCAGCTCGAGCATTGGAAGAGGAAGCACCACTTTTATTTCCTTTCTTTTAAAGGAATTTGGTAGAGCTTAACAAAATGCTCATGTGTGAGACATTCATTCTTCCAATGGCCTTTCATGCCACAACGATGACAATTAGTTTTTGAGGGGTTATTTTGAGAACTCATGTTGTTCTCCCTTTTATTATGACCACCACCTCAACGATTGTTGTATCGCCTCTTTTTCTTTGCCACGTCCCCGTGTATTATTATAGCCCCGATGATCATCTCTTTTTACTTCAGATTGATCACGTGCTTCCACCACATTTGCTTCCGGTAGTGGAGCAGTTCCAGTGGGACGAGTTTCTTGATTTTTCATTAAAAAGCATTATGTTGCTCAGCCACCAGGAGACATGCGATCAGTCAGAGTAATTATGAAAAACCCTTTTCACGATATTGCTGCTGCAATATTACATTTGAGGCATGGAAAGTAGTAAGTGTCTTTTCCAACATTTCTCATCTTTTATAATCTCCCCACATAATTTCAATTGGGAGGTTATCCTGAATGCAGAGAGTTATATTCAATTACGGTCTTAAAATCTTGAAACCATAAATGCATCCACTCATAACGAGCTCTTGGTAACACTGTTGCCTTTAGGTGGTCATATTTCCCCTTTAAATTAGTCCATAATTCAAGTGGATCTTTTACCATCAGATATTAAATCTTCAGAACCTCATCAAGATGATGATGAAGGAAAATCATAGCCTTTTCCTTATCTTGGCTCGATGGTTTATTTCCCTGAGCAATGGTGGCATTAAGACCTTTAGCAGCTAAGTGATCTCAACATCGAGTATCCATGAAGATAATTCTTTCCAGAAATATCTAATGCCACAAACTCAAGTTTGGACAAGTTTGACATAATGAGATTACGAGAGAATGTGAATTAAATAAAAATAATATTTATATAATACCTTTGCAAGTATCAACTTCGTGCTGATAACGTATTATAAAGAAAGCTCAGAATATTATAATAAGAAGAACACAAGAAGTATAAGATAGAACGAGAGAAATTTTCTTATTCAAGTGTCTTCCAAATGGTGAGTGATTCTCTATTTATAGTGTTGAGATATCACTCCAAAAGTCATCTAATTAATAGATACATAGTTATCTTGGAAGTTCTTATCACCTTGGAAGCACCTATATATGAATCCAATTAATAGTGAATAAATCTAATGGATAATCCATATATATATTATACAATGGATTTATAACATTTGTAAATTTTTTCACAATAATAATGTGTTTTTTTTTTGCTTTAAGACATTTGAACACTGCGAACATGGGGTCTCTTTATTTGATTTTGAAATCTATTAACACAAAATATATTGGGTCTGTCTAATTCACAAAAATGATGATCTTAATTTAGCTTCTGAAATATTTTTTTGAATAATAAATTCCAAATCCAAAAATAGCTACTCAAATATTTCATCAAGGTAAAAAAATAAAATAATCAAGTGTGCACGGTTTTGTGAAGTTTCTTTATTTACTTTTAAAAATAAAATAAGCAATCACACTTATTTTTGCCCATTTTTTTAGATTTATTTTAAGTAAATATATTTAAAAGAATTTATTGTGGTTGGTTGGTGTGGGAAAGATATTTTTAATAAAAACATTTTTAAAATGAGATTTTGAACAAAGACAAATTTTTTACTTAAAATGAATTTGAACTTTTTGAAAAATTTTCTTTATACCAAAGAAGTCTAGAATCATACAATTTGATATATAACGATAAACAAATATATTTAGTAAAATAATTGGAGTATTAATTCTTTCATTTACCTAACGTATTTTAAATTCTTTCTACATGGACTCGACTTCTATCTCGTATTTTAAAGACTTTCTAAATGGACTGGACACCTATGTCAAATCCACTAAGGTGAATGCACGTGATACAAATAGAGCATATCTTACTAAGGATCCACATGGATTGATCAATGGTCTGCACCAATCCAATCTCATAGTGTTACATTAAGTTATAACTTATAACTAATGAGATAAATTAATTTAACTGTCAAATATTTTTAAGAATTCGAGTTTAAATTTGTTTGGCCGTTGGGAGAACACTCTGAAAGGCTCAATCGATCATATTTTAATTTTTTCCCCAACATTTTCCTTTTTTAAAAAATGTTAAAAACTAACCCTCGCCACATTCTTAATCACCCAATTACATTTTAAAAATATATAAGTAGCTACCCTTTCTTCACTTCTCTCTTAAAATGCTATGAATTGTGAGTTCACAATTTTTTTATTTTATTAGATTGAATTTTCAATGTTTACATGGATTAACTTCCTACCAGTTTAAGACGAGCAAAAACAAGTCTCATGTGACGATATTTAAGAAATTAAATGACGATATGATTCAATGTCTATAGTGAGGATGTTAATTTTTTTTTATCATGGGCTCTTGCTTAAGCATAATCATTCAGTTTCAAATGCAAATCTTTCTTAAATTTTGAATTTTGAATTAGTTAACGTAAAATGGAAATTTTAGATTCTCAAGTTTTAAAAAGATAGAAATTTCAAAATTAATTGCATTGAATATTAGTATTTAAATATTACTATCTCTTCACATGTGTTGTACATGTATGGCGTAATAATGTAATACATATTTTTAATAATAGTATCAACATTATTTAACCATATAACCCAAAAGACAGCATTGATAAAATGAGGCATACACCAGACATGAAACTATTGGAATTAATGAAGTTTTTATTTTTGAAATTGAAACTGCTGGAATCGTTACAGTTTTTTTAATTGAAAATTGAAGTTTATACTAGAAATAATAATGTTTATAATCAATTATTATTGGGTTGTCAGTGTTTAAACCCTCCACATCTTCAGGAACCAATTCAGCTGGAAAATCTTCTCTTAGAATTTGAATTTTTAATTCGATTTTGTTAGAGTTACACTCTGAGAGTTCAAATACAAGACCATCCCCCTCTTTTAGATTGTTATCATCTGCAAAAAATTAGCATCCAGTACTAAATTTGTATCTAGTTTTGGCTCCACCATAAAACAAGTTCCACTTCTTTCCACCATAAGTAATTAGGGACTGCAGGGGTTCCAACAAAAGGAAGCTCTTTGTTTATTTTCTTGGGTAAATATTGTCAAACATTAAAAAAATTTTAGCAAAATAAAAGTCAAGAATCAAAAAAACCCACAGTGTCCAGCTTTAACCTTATAAATATATATATATATATATCACTAATCTTGAATGTACCACTCCAAAACACTAAAATTTATTTTCCCTTACCCGATAGTTTGTAACACTGTGAAAAATGCTAGGTTGAACTAGAGCCTAAACGTAAGGATAAACTTAATAAAAATAATTTCCCCTAAGTTAGTAGAACATCCAATACTTTTAGGGGGTTTAGGATTCAAGGCCTAATAAAGGAGTTCCAATCAAAAGGAGAAAGCCAAGTCCAAAAGTCAAATATGCCCCATACTTGGAGCTAATGCCTCAAGGCTCCACGGCCACCACCACGGCTCATGGTCAAGACCACAGTTAGTGGAAGGCTTCGTGGAGTTTCCTTGGCCAAGAGAGAGGAGCCCCCAACTGTCCTAGACACTTCCCCAACCCTCACGATGGGACCATGAGTTGTGGTCCACTCCACGACTCGTGAGGTGGGGCGTGAGACACCCTTAGCTTTTTTTTTTTGTAGGAAATGGGCCATTTAGGGGAGATGCCCAAAGCACCACAGGCACCATAACAGGCCGTGGTGCACTTGACGAGGGGAAGGGGGCTCGTGAACTTGACTTATTTTTTGTAGGAATTGGCAATCTTGAAGAGGATATTGCCTCAATCCTCATGACAACTCAACATGGCTTGTGAGGCGTGGATTGTGAACCTTGACGGGTTCTTTTAATGAAGGTTAGTGTAGTATTTTACTTTTGAGTCCAATTAATGTGTGAGTGTTTTGGATGGTTTATGGGTAAAACAGAAATAGGTTTTTAAGTCTTTTTCATCCATTTACAAGACTCAAACTCAATACTTACCAAAACTAATTCTCTCAAATATTTCTCTCTATACAAATTTCCTCCATTGAAGAAAACCAAAAGCTTCAAGGATAGGGTTCAAGATCCAAGATTTCCATCTTAATTTTGTGGTAAAGCTTCAAACAAGGTATGGGAACTTTCATTCATGATATTTTTTTTCCCATGAAGCCCTTCCTCTACTATTTTCTAAATTGGGAGTTTTTTCAAAATTAGGGTTTCGATTCTTAACTTGGGTTCTTCTAAAAACCGTTTCTTTATGTTGGTTATCCTATATTATAATGAAATTGAAGTTTAATTAGGGTTTTTATTGTAACATTTCCCTTGAACCCATGTGTTTTCCCATGCCCTCAACTTTATGAAAATTATGATGCGGTTTCTTTGTGAATTATGAATATGTGGGATACTATGTATGTGGATTTAGTAATTAAAATTTTTTATTTTTCATGCTTATAGTAGTAATTATAGGCATGATTTCAACATATTGTCTATGACCTTGAAGTGACAATTGTAAGTGTTGAATCTCGAATTATGGCCTTGAAGGCAAAGTATGAGGGTAATCCTATGTCCAAGATTCTTATATATAAATGGTTTGATCCACTTGAAGCTGGAGGTGCTTACTTTTATGTATTTATGTATAAAGTTAAGTTTCACTTGAATGGTGAAGATATAATGACTAAGTTGTGAGATATAGTATTGTTGAAAGACTAGTTTCCTTTACTATTACACATGACTATGTATTAATTGTCTTAGATGATTATATGATGATTCTAAGTTGAAAGGTAGTTCTCACCATGTTGAAGCCATGAGCTATGTATGAGTTGGGTTGAATGAAGAATAATGTATTCCTTCACATATGAAATTACAATTCACCTTAACTACGTATAAATTGGAGAATAATGCTTAGCACCGAGCGGATATGGCAAATGAGGTAGAGACCTTCCCGCTAATTTAGGTCAGGTCTACTACATATGCTTTTATGAGATGGAAACTCTCCCGCTAGTTCAATAGGACGGGTTTCTAGAAGCAATCTCTCTATTCCATAACTATGTGCCCGCTTAGGTCTTAGCTAGTGGATCAATATTAAAACTATATATGTTTAATTCTACCTTAGCTAAGCAGGACACCTTCTTTCGGTGTGGGGTTATTATACCGGATTCCATGTCGGTCACATTGTCTAGATCGGTTAAGGCAATTCTCCCTATGTAATAAGATAATGAATATGACTTGAACCATACTTGTGATTTCTTGATAAGTCTATATAGTAGGAGTGAGGGTATGAGACTTCACTTTTTACATTGCACAAGTAATATTTGAAGGGGATTATGAGTGGGTCCATGATGCTATCGTAAGAAATGAAGGTATGATATACGTTCATTGGGTTGTTGTTAAGATATGACTCTCCTTATGTACAAATGATGAACATGGTTATTCACTTATGTATGATTGTGGATTATGATGGGATCTAAGGTTGATATGTGTAACTAAGGTGATTCTAAATGGATACTTAGTATAGTTGGGGATCTAAAGTTGATATGTAACTAAAGGTGATTATAAGCACAAGTATGCTTTTAGGGTTGCTAAGGTGTTGATCCTACTATGTTATGAAAAATCATATGAGAATTCTATTATGACTTCTATTATGTCCTTATGTGCATAAATGGTTTTAAAGCTTAATAAATGCATGATTTTCACGAAAATGTCCTTTTTAGCATAATTAGGTACTCTTATGCATCTTTCCATAGTGCTTCTGTACTATCCCCTTCTCTTCAACATATCCTATGAGTGTAGGTTCAGGCCATTGAGGGGCTCGTCGTCCATTCTTGAAGAAAACATGGGTTGCTACCTCCAATTTTTGGTGAGTCCTAAATGTGAGGACGATATGTTATTGATTATAGTTCTAGTTTACTTTCCTTTTTAAGGACTATATTGTATTTCCTTATGATAAGACTTACTATTGATGTAAGGTCTAAGTCCCAACTTTCAATGAGACAAATCTAGCTTCCTATTTTTCATATATGAAGAAAGTTGAACTTCTATTGTAAAAGTTTTAATTTTTTTGCATCATTCTTATGTCTTCTGTAAGGATGTTACTTAAGGGATTGTGTGAGACCCCTTCGGAGTAAAGTATATCGTGTAACTCTTACGGGGGTAGCGCAGGTTGTGACATATTGAATACCATGGAATAGAGATTTCTACAACTTAAAAAATGAAAAAGAAGACCTTTTTAGAAAATGAAAAATCTCTTATTTATAAAAATGAAATTTTATTATGTTTCTTTCTTTGTAGATTTTTACTATATTTGTATATATTGTGTAATCACTGAAATATGCATCATCATAATAAATTAGATAGATATAATTTCTTTGATAACAATATGTCTACTAGATGTTTTATATGCATGTTAGCAGTTGTTCGTGTTTTCGACATGCACTATGTCTTTTTGATGTATTTTATGTGGATTAACAACTAATTTAAGGTGGATAATGCACCAAATGTATTTAATAATATGTTTTTCAGAGATGGAATCTAATTTTTGTATTCTGTTGATTTTGAATGAAATAGGTAAAACAACTAAAGTGTGCATTTTCAGGTTCTTAATTAGCCAAGATATATTTATGAACTTTTTAAATACTCGAAGTAAATCCATTATACTCATGTAAAGATGTATAATATTTTAAATATATTTGGAATCTACAATGATACTTGAAAATAAAGCTTACTTTTATATTAACCTCTCTTATGATAAGATCACAGAAGAATCACACAACAACACTTAAAGTATGAATAACCGATTGAATTTTTTAATAAAACAACCATTTCGAAACAATATACTCTAGTTTCAGGTCTTGATGGATGAAGAAACAGGTGATACCAGAATACCTCCAATAAAATACTATTTCTCAATATTCAACTAATTTGACTTTTTCAGGTATTTGTATTGTTGTGTTCTTCATATAAAAGTCAGTGATGTATCTACCTTTTTTTAATCAAAAAATACAAGAAATGGCTTACTTTTTTTCAAAAAGTTGATGTGAATATGGTCCCTTAAACTTTTTTTAAGAAAATTCTTTTCTTGAGAGGTTTTATTCAAGCTATCATACTTAGCGCTTGGTTTGTACTGGATCTTATGATACTAGAATAAGGATTCTTAATTGACCTCACAGCCTACTTATGAGATATGAGTATTCAGAATCTTTTTATTGGGCAAGTTTTCTCAATTGCCTCTTTTCTATCTTAGTATGTAATCTTGAGCTTAAAGTTATCTAATACTCATTTTTTAGATTATAATTGAGGATTGTCAATAGTTCTTGAGATTCTCTTTTGTTAATTTTGGAGAATGACAACAAATATGTATATGTTTACTCTCTAATCCTTACTTCTGTAGTACTATTAAGTAGTCGCGTGTTCTCTTATTTTTAATGTATATTACTCGTTGTTGCTTTCCTGCTTTATCTCTTGCTCTTTTGCTGACATATTTTCTAGCAGTTCTATTTTAGAAATATCTCTTTGAGCCAAGGGTCTATAGGAAATAATCTCTATAGCAACTCATAATATTACAAATACTCAAAATTGCACTTTTTAACTAATAGAAAAAACAATATTTCACAGAAAAACTAGTTCAATAAGAAATCAATAATGCAGGTATCATTGCACATCATCAAACATATGTGATTAACCAAACTGGTCTATGAAAAAGGCGAAGAGGGAGTGCATGAACCTACATCAATTCAATAAGGGGAAAGGAAACAGAAGAGAGATGGATTTTCAAAATCAAAATAAGAATACCTAGTGAGAGAGCAGCAACAGAGACAAGGAGAATACATAGATTACCTGGTAAGGACAAGAGAGACGAGTTCGCGACATGGACAATGAGGAAGAAAGGTTTTCCCTAATTCGTATGGGTGAATTTGGAGGATGAGGAAGAGAGGTTTGCCCTGCTCTCTGTAGGTGAATATGTTGGTAGAGGGATTCTCCCAGGAAATAAACTTTAGGAAGAATATATATTAAGTAAAAATTATATAGCAGAATTAACTTTAATACTCGAATATAGGGAGCTTAGCGGCAATTTATTTATTGCCTCTAAACAAACGTACCTAAAAGTTCTTTTTGTGGTAGTGTGCAAACCTTAGTAAATTTATAAAATTGACTAGTATCTTACATTTTTGGAGTGTTATTTTGATGTGTTTCAATAATTTTTTCTAGCGGGTTGTGCCATTTGAGCATTCATGTCTCTTTTTGTGCTTTTTGGTAGATAATAAAGGACACGTTGTAAGCTGACTGTCTTAAGTTACTAGCTTGTGATGAGACCGAGAGAAGACAAACAATAGATCAAGTAAACAATCTCTTCATTCATAGTGTTCTAACTCTGTTTTGACATATTTTTTGGTAGTACCTTTCCGTTGTCATTCAAGCACATGGTCTGCTGCATAGTGTATTTAAATGATCTACTTGGTAGTGTTTTTTGGACCGCTCATACTAAGTGAGATAAAAAAGTGTTGTATAATCTTATGTGGGTTGTCATATTATGTGAGGGATATAAGAATGAACTTTTCAGTTCCTTGATAAACCATAGGGAACTTATTTCAGTTTCCCTATCAAAAGTTACTTTAATAATGATATCAAATGGTCATGAATATATAATGTATTATTCACAATCCATCACCTATCTATCCGCATGTTTCCTGATGTATCCGAAATCTTAGTTAAGGGACTTTTGTCTAATTTTTGTAAAGTTGTGATATACATTTATATTGCAGTAGTTTAATCCCAATAGTATTATGAACTCTTACAAAAATAAAAGATGATTCATATGAGGAGGTTGAATGTTATTTACAACATATGTTTTGGAACAAAATAATCATCCTTTTATTTCTTGAAATGAATGCTAATACTAAAAAAATGTATGAAATACATAAATCACATGCAAATAAGGGCTAATTACATCTTTATTCGGGAAGTTTCACAATCACAAACTTTTAAAATTATTTATTGTTTTCAAATTCATTGAAAATGATACATTACTTAAGATTATGTTGCTTTTATAAAAATAAAAAAAAGGAAAATAACGGAAAATTAACTAATCCTCCCATAATTCTTGCAATAACATTTAAATCACGGCCAAAAAAATTTCCTCATAACTCGTAACAAATTCAAAATTTTAAAATAGTTCAAGCAAATAGTTCAATAGTGATGAAATAGTTGTTGGAGACAATATTTCCTTTTCAGATACGTATCCCGTTACATAACCCTTTTAGATAAATAACAATGAGTATATGTATCGGTTACTAAAATATAATTAAGTTTTACATATTTATGTATTAGATACATAATTATGAACGTGATTAATACTGATTTATGCTTGAAATAATTGGAGTAATGTATCGATCAACAATAAGATTTGTACACGATACATAGAACATATGAAACTTGTAATGTACTTTATGGTTGAAACATAAATATGATAATATGTAAATACATAAATATCAAACCAAATACAATAGAAATTTGAATATTGGGTAGAGAAGGTCGTGTAGGAACGCCCTCAAACTTTTTCATATTTATATATTAGATACATAATAATGAACATGATTAATACTAGTTAATATTTAAAATGATTGGGGTTATGTATCAACAATAAGATTTGTATTGGATACATTGTACACAACAAAATTGTAGTCTGATAGTTGAAACATAAACACGATACATAAGTAAATACATAAATATCAAGCAGATGCATTTAAAAAATTAAATCTTAGGTAGAGAAGGTCATGTAGTAAAACCCTCGACTCCCCCCCCCTCCCCCTTCCCCTTTTATGAAGCTTTTGCAACCAGTTATTTCGAACTAGAATTAGCATCCTTTCATAATTTCATAGTCTAGAATTTCTTAATCATTAAAGGATCCTTGTGGTGTTTGGATATACTTTCAACAAAACCATCCGTATCCGAATCAAATTGACGAGAAACAATATCTTCATTGCTTGCGGATACATTACATTAGTAAATTGAAACTATTTTAATTCAAATTCTTATATATTGAAATAACAATAGATGATTAAGAAATTACTATACCTCTTTTTAGAATTTGAAACTGATGATAAGTTCTAGAATAACACAGTTGTTATTAAAAATTGTTGAGTAGAAGAAAGGACTGATACATTGGGAAATTATAGGCATGACTCTAGGTGAGTTAAGCGTTGTGTATGGAGAATGAGAAGGATGTATACGGAGGTGAAGAGAGAAAAAAGATAAAATAGAGAAGATTTTGTAATGAATTTAAATGTTAGAAAATTTTAGAAATTATGCTATCTTAAGTTTTATGTATTTGTAAGTTTCCCAAAAATCAAAAATTGATGTCAACCAAACTAATGAAAGTTATTCTCCTCATGAATTGGGTGTATCCCTAAGCATGTCAAACAAACCTTTCCAGTGATGTGAAATTTTTCACATCCAATAGAACTTTACCTTAATAAGATGGTGAACAATCAATCCGCATTGATAGTACATCTTATTATATTAAGATTCCTTTCTATGCCTTCTTGTGTTCCTCCTCTTCTATAGCTCCCACATAATAATAACAGGGATCACCGCTAAAATATGTTAAATCTTTGTATCTTCTTTTAGTTCCCACCATTTGATAATCATATGTAGATGCAACCGTTCAATATCAAACGTTGCACATGAAACATACTGCCTCAATAGCTCTTGGGATATGGGGGCTATTTGTTTCATGTGTCATTGTCTCCATTTCTCCCTTTACAAGAAAATAGTATTTGGAGATTGGGATTCATCTACTACAATATAAATGCATATCGCAACTTTACAGAAGTTCTATAAAAGTCCTACAAAATTATAAGATTTCGTATAAATCAGGAAACATGCGGATACATAGGTGACAAACTTTGAATAACACATTACTTAATGGGATGAATGTTTTTGAGAAGGGGGGATTTCTTCGAGAGGGGATGATAAATATAGAACTCCCAAATAAGTCAAACGTTGAGGCTTCCGTTTCTTCATGTGTTGTGCACTGGGAGGGAAGCATTTACGTAAACTCTAACTTTTTAAAAGTTCATATAGGAGAGAAATGCCTAATTATAAATTACTATATTCATTTTTTTTGGTAAGATCATAAACTACTATATTCATTTGCCCTTAACCTTTTTGTTTTGGGAAGTTATCCGTCAAACTCATTGTAAACCAAAGTAGCATCCTATTCTTAAATAAATGATAAAAATTGAAATACAAGCTAATGAAATATCATGACCATTTGATATCACAATTAAAGTAATTCGGAAAAGTTATTTTTGATAGAGAAACTGAAATAAGTTCCCCATGATTTATCAAGGATCTGAAAAGTTCATTCTTACCTCGCATTATGAGCAGCCCACATATGATCATAAAGCACATTTTTATCTCATTTAATATGAGCGGTCCACAAAACACTATCAAGTAGATCTTTTAAATACACTATGTAGCCGACCATGCACTTGAGTGACAACAGAAAGGTATTACAAAAAGATATGTCAAAATAGAGTTAGAACACTATGAATGGAGAGATTGTTTACTTGATCTGTTGTTTGCCTTCTTTCGGTCTCATCACAACCTAATATATTAACATAGTCAGCTTGCAGCGTCTCCTTTCTTTATCTATCAAAAAGGACAACAGAGACCTGAATTGATAATTGGAACAACCCGCTAGAAAAAATTATTGAAACACTTCAAAATAACACTCCAAAAATGTAAGGTACTTGTCAATTTTATAAATTTACTAAGGTTTGCACACAACTACAAAAATAACATTTGGGGACATTTGTTTAGAGGCAATAAATAAATTGCTGCTAAATGCTCCCTACATTCGAGTATTACCGTCATTTGGGCATTTGCAAGGGAAAAAAAATATAATTACTAGTGATTAAAAGTTAATTCTGCTATATAATTTTTACTTAATATATATTCTTCCTAAAGTTTTTTTTCCCGGTAAAATCCCTCTACCAACAAATTCACCCACACAGATTAGGGCAAACCTCTCTTCCTCATTCCCCAAATTCACCCATACAAATTAGGGCAAACCACTCTTCCTCATCGCCCATGGCGCGATCTCGTCTCTCTCGTCCTTACCAGGTAATCTTTGTACTCTCCTTGTCTCTGTTCTTACTCTCTCACTAGGTATTCTTTTCTTGATTTTGCAAATACATCTCTCTTCTATTTCCTCTCCCCTTATTGAATTGATATAGGTTCATGCACTCTGTCTTAACCTTTTTCATCGACCGATTTGTTTAATCACATATGTATGACGATGTGTAATGATACATGCGTTATTGATTTCTTATTGATTTAGTTTTTCTGTGAAAACTTCTTTTTCCATCAGTTAAAAAGTGTAATTTTGAGTATTTGTAATATTATGAGTTGCTATAGAGATAATTTCCTATAGACCCTCGGCTCAAAATAGATGTTTTTGAAGCAGAACTGCTAAAAATATATGTCATCAAAAGAGCAACAGATAAAGCAGGGAAGCAACAATAAGTAATATACATTAAAAACAAGAGAACACGCGACTACTTAATAGTACTACAAAAGTAAGGAATAGAGAGTAAACATATACATATTTGTTGTCATTCTCCTAAATTAACAAAGAGAATCTCAAGAACTAT
Source organism: Solanum pennellii (assembly GCF_001406875.1). Lineage (NCBI taxonomy): Eukaryota > Viridiplantae > Streptophyta > Magnoliopsida > Solanales > Solanaceae > Solanum > Solanum pennellii. The sequence continues at coordinate 7,246,204 of NC_028643.1, read as the reverse complement.
TGACAATCCTCAATTATAATCTAAAAATGAGTATTATATAACTTTAAGCTCAAGATTACACACTAATATAGGAAAGAGGCAATTGAGAAAACTTGCCCAATAAAAAGATTCTGAATACTCATATCTCATAAGTAGGTTGTCAGTGTTAGAACAAAAATACTCAAGAAACTGATTTGAAAAAATAAAAATAGAGTGAACTTATGAAATTCCTTCTGTATATTTATCCGCAGAAAGTATGAATTTATACAAAGAAGAAACATAAACATTAAAACTAAAATAAGAACATGTGTCACTAACTACCATAAAAGGGGGCCACTAACAGCCCTAAGAGTTAAAGTTTCAAGTAAGTAAAGAGGAAGAGTTGAGTTCATTTCTCAAAAAGATATAAGGGAAATAAGTATTCCCTAGAGTTTTAGAAATGTTTCACATTTGAGTAAAGAGGGGAACTAGAAGTTCCAAAAGAGTTTTGAACTAAAAGGGGAACAATGATTTAAAAAGGAGCTTTTTAAAGCTAATGGGTTCAGTAAATTATCTCAACCCAAAGGAAGGAAGTTTTATTAAAAGTATGAGCTAAAGTACATTTTTGGGAGTAGTATTAAGCACCGATGTGGAGATGAGAGTTCATATTAACTCAAGTCTCCATGTAAACCATGTAGCCAACATGGGAATTGACGTATAATAATTTTTACATAATCACGTATGGAAAGCTAGTGGATCCACTAAGTTGAGTTAGGTTCTATACCGATGGAAAAGGTGTTGATGGTCCTCTTGCAACGTGAGGTAAGACTTTGTATCATTACTTAGGCTTATAGTGATGGTTTTCAGTTAGAGAAACTGCCACAGAGACAATATTACTTTCTTATATAAGTAAAGTTGAGTTTCTTATTGCATTCCCTTTAATGAACTAAGTTGTTTTTCACTGTTATATATAAATAAATAAATAAATAAATATATATATATATATATATATNGTATACTCTTGAGTTGAGCAAAGCCAACATAAGTTCATCTAATCCCCTCAAACTTAGTCGTTGTTTAGCTCTCCATCTCGCATACTCATACATTCAATATACTGCTGCCAATTGGCCTGCATCGTTTCATGATGCAGACGCAGGTACCCAGGATCAGCACGCAACACTTCATTGATCCAGATTGAGCTTCAGAGTTTCTTGTGAGCCTCCTTGCATTCTGGAGGACATCTTTTTATTTCTAACATTATCTTAGATTTTAGGATGTTGTGGGGTCTGTCCCAACATCCCTCTCTACACAGTTTAGAGGTTTCATAGAATACAGTACGTTAGTTTGTAGTTGTTTTCAGTTAATAAGACTCAAATACAATTTCGGCCAAAGTTATGATATGACCTATTTTTTCCTTTTATTATGTTTTTACTCGTGTCAAAGTTGAGGTTTGTCTTCCGCTGATTTAATTAGCCAGGCCAAGGGTTCGCTTGAGGATCAGCAATGGTCATCGAGTGTCGGTCTCGACCAGAGTATAGGCTCGTGGATATAGAGCTCGTTGCTTTGTTCACTTGTCAATCCAGAAACTTGAATTTTCTAACTTATGGTACCACCATGTATCATTTTCTATTAATACCCTGTTCAATCCTTTAAAAATGTTGGCCTCTCCCGGCCCAAATTTCAAGTTGTTGGGCTGGGAGACCCAATTTTCTTCAATCTGTCATAATCTAAGTAATTCAATATTTTAAGACTGCTGCTACACTTTGTTTTGGGCCTAAACCATTTTCGTCCACGTATACGATGTATGTAGTTATTGTTTATCAATGATTACCGTATGTATTTCAATGTATATACAACATGTATCTACTTGATTTTCTCTATTTTTTTTGCTTCCAAGACCTGTATATCAGCCTTCAAATTTGTATGTTGGCTTCCATTCTGCTTCAACTGACTAAAGAATCGACTCGAGGGCAGAGCTTAAAACATATCCAAGTCAAATCATTAAATCAAAACTTAGAAAATTAAAAGCAAGAGTGGAGAAAAAAGCTCAAGAACCCTAGTTCAAGAACGCCACAAGCTCCAGCAATTCAAGCCCCGAAACTTAAGTATTTTTCCGTGGATTTAATCACCAGGTATGTGGGATTTCACTAGTGGGTTCCTTTCACCCATTGGGTCCTTAGTTTCAGTCAGTTCTTAATTCTCTTATCATGATTAAACCTAGGGTTTCTAGAACTTTGATATAACTTCATGAATTTATTAAATATATGTTCCAAATCAGATTATCATGTTATTACTCAGATTATCGCATGAATTTCAGAACCCTAGCTTTGTATTTCTTTATTTCTTGAATTACACATGCTAGGTCATATATTTCAGACATTTTAGATTCATCTTAGTATTGAGTTAATATTTCTTTTGTATTAAACTCATTGTTTTCAAATATCTGAGTTATGGATATGGGTATTCCCTATCTTTTCATTTTAAGTATGATTTAGCTTGTGCAATAGTTTATTATCTTTAGTATGCTCATGATCATGCCAACAGGGTTTGCTTGGGATCACTTGTGGTCCTAGGTTCCGTGTCCGCGTCTCGGGGGTAGCTCGGGGCGTAACAAAACTTGCTATCAGAGCAATAGGTTCAAGAGTCCTAAGATGTCTGAAAAAGACTCACTAAGTAGAGTCCTTTTCATGGGTGTGAAGTGCACCACATCTAATGTTAGGGAGGCTATAAAGTGTTTTAGGAAAAACTTCACTTTCTTGTTATTCTAATCGTGCGTAAGTATGATCTTATTCCATTCTAACTTGACGTTCTATGTTTCAGATTATGCCTCCTCGTGCAGCTAACGCTAGGAATGTGAATGCCAGGAATGCAAACGCAGCTCCTTCAATCCCAGATCAAGAAGTCTCCAATGCTGAGTTCAGGAATGCCATACAGATGTTGGCTCACAGTATGACCCACCAGAACAATCGGTTTCAGGATCCTATGACTGAAATAGTGGATCAGCAGCAGCAAGGGTTCGTGACTTTGTTAGGATGAATCCGCCTGAGTTCTTAGGATCGCAGACTAATGAAGATCCTCATAATTTCTTGGACGAAATAAAGAAGATCTTTGAGGTGATGCAGGTTACTGGGAATTATCGGGTTGAGTTGGCGTCATACCATCTGAAAGACGTGGCTCATATCTGGTACAATCAGTGAAAGGAGAATAGGGGTGCAAATGCAGCTCCTATTACTTGGGAGTGCTTCAGTGAGACTTTTCTCGACAGGTTTTTCTCAATAAAGTTGAGAGAAGCAAAGGCCCAAGATTTCATGAACTTGAGGCAGGAAAACATGACAGTCCAAGAGTATGGGCTAAAGTTTAGCCAAATCTCCAGGTATGCTCCTCACATAGTTGCTGACTCCAAGGCTCAGATGAATATGTTCTTGTATGGAGTATCAGATTTGATGAAGACAGAGTGCATAAATGCTATGTTGCTGGGAGATATGAACATCTCTAGGCTTATGATTCATGCTCACCAGGTTGAGGGTGATAATCTTAGGGAACAGGCTAAGGAAAATAAGAAGGTTAGGACTGGGAACTATGACTATTCTAAGCAGAAATCGGGTGGTGGAAATCGCTCGCAGGGTCAGCAGAAGTTTTCAGCTCCAGCCCCTTCATCAACTAGTGTTCCATCCTCCAAGAATAGGTTTGACCAGAAGGGCAGAGCACCAGGCTATAAGTCTCAGGGAAGTGTTTCAGGCACCAACACTTACCCCACTTGCCCCACTTGCCCTATGTGTGGTAAGAACCATCCGGGCGTGTGTCTTGCAGGAAAAAAAGTATCTTTTGGATGTGGTCAGTCTGGTCACAGGTTGAGGGACTTTCCTTCTAGACAGAGTCAAGGAGGTGGTAATGGTAGAGCTCAGTCTACAAATTCAGCAGCACCATCAAGTCGCCCAACTCAGCAGGGTACCTCATTTGGTACAGGTGGCGGTCAGCGCCAGAACAGACCTTATGCTCTTTAGGCTCTCCAGTATCTGGAAGGTTCTTCTGATATAGTCACTGGCACGTTACGAGTCTTTGACCTTGATGTTTATGCATTGTTAGATCCAGGGGCTACATTTTGTTTTGTAACTCCTTATATAGCAGTCCAATTCAGTGTCAGTCCAGAAACTCTGTCAGAAACCTTCTCAATCTCTACTCCAGTCGGTGACCCAGTTATAGCTAGACGGGTATACAGAAATCTCCCTTTCATATCTCTCAGAAAGTCACCTCAGCAGATCTAGTAGAGTTAGAAATGGTAGACTTCGATGTCATTCTAGGCATGGATTGGTTACACTCATGTTATGCCTCAGTCGATTGTATAACTAGGATTGTTCGTTTTCAGTTTCCGGACGAACCAATCTTAGAATGGAAGGGTAGTAGCCTAGCGCCTATGGGTCGATTTATTTCTTACCTTAAGGACAGAAAGATGATATCTAAGGTAATCTCTATCATCTAGTTCGGGCTAAGGATTCTAGACTTGAAACCCCATCTCTTGAGTAAGTTCCAGTAGTCTCTGAATTTCCAAAAGTATTTCCAAAAGATCTTCCCGGGGTTCCTCCCGAAAGGGAAATCGACTTTGGAATTGATCTCCTTCCAGATACCCATCCTATTTCTATTCCTCCTTAAAGAATGGCTCCAGCAGAGCTTAAGGAATTGAAAGAGAAGTTGAAAGACCTTCTAGATAAGGGTTTCATTAGATCTAGTATTTCACCATGGAGTGCACCAGTATTGTTCGTAAAGAAGAAAGATGGTTCTCTCAGAATGTGCATTGACTATAGACTGTTGAACAAGGTCACAATCAAGAATAGGTATCCCATCCCAAGGATCGATGACTTGTTTGACCAACTTCAGGGTGCTAGTCATATATCAAAGATAGACCTCAGATCATGTTATCATCAGCTCAGAGTCAGAGATAGTGACATTCCGAAAACAGCCTTCAGAACTCGGTATGTTCATTATGAATTTGTAGTTATGTTGCTTGGACTGACCAATGCTCCTGCAACTTTCATGGATATGATGAACAGAGTGTTCAAACAGTTTTTAGACTTGTTCGTTATCGTATTCATTGATGATATCCTCATTTACTCTAGGATTGAGGAAGAACATGCAAGTCATTTGAGAGTTTTTCTGCAGACTCTCAAGGATCGCTAGTTATTCGCTAAGTTTAGTAAATGTGAGTTTTGGTTGCAATCTATTGCTTTCCTTGGTCACATTGTATCTAGCGAAGGGATCCGCATAGATTCACAAAAGATAGAAGCAGCGAAACAATGGCCCAGACCTACATCTGCAACAGATATCAGAAGTTTCTTAGGTCTAGCAGGTTATTAGAGAATGTTCGTGGAAGGATTTTCATCCATAGCCTCACCATTGACTAGGTTGACTCAGAAGATGGTCAAGTTCCAATAGTAAAATGATTGTGAGAAAAGCTTCACAGAATTGAAAACTATATTGACTATAGCTCCTGTCTTGACTCTACCGGAGGGTTCAGATGGTTATGTGATCTATTGCGATGCATCCAGAGTTGGCCTTGGTTGTGTGTTTATGCAAAGAGATAAGGTTATATCTTATGCCTCTAGAAAGCTTAAGGTGCATGAGAAGAACTATCCAACTCATGACCTCGAGCTTGTAGCAATGGTGTTTGCACTCATGATATGGAGACACTACTTGTATGGTGTTCATGTAGATATGTTCACCGATTATAAGAGCCTTCAGTATGTGTTCACCCAGAAAGAGTTGATCTTTGCCAGAGGAGATGGCTTGAGTTCATTAAGGATTATTATATGAGTGTGCATTATCATCCTGGAAAGGCGAATGTAGTGGCCGATGCTCTTAGTAGATTATTAATGGGTAGTGTAGCCCATGTCGAGGAAAAAAGAAAGGAGCTAGTGAAGGATATTCACAGACTTACTCGCTTGGGAGTACGCCTTATGAGCATATCAGACAACAGTGTAACAGTTCAGAATGGGGCAGAATTGTCTTTGGCAGTAGAGGTTAAGTAAAAGCAAGAGAGTGATCCGATCTTGCTTGAACTAAAGGGTGCAGTCAACAATCAGAGAGTGGAGGTTTTCTCCCAAGGGGGAGATGGTGTACTTCGCTACCAAGGTAGATTCTGTGTTCCTGATGAGGGAGAGTGAGGCAGCATATTCTTGTAAAAGCTCACAACTCCAGGTATTCTATTCATCCAGGTGCCACTAAGATGTACCGCAATCTGCGGCAAGTCTATTGGTGGAATGACATGAAGAGGGATATAGAAGACTTTGTGAGTAAGTGCTCCAATTGCCAGCAAGTCAAGGTAGAACATCATAAACCAGGAGGTATGATTCAAGAGATCGATATTCCTATTGTGAAGTGGGATGTGATCGATATGGATTTCATCACAGGGTTACCTCGTACTCGCAGACAGCATGACTCAATTTGCGTGATAGTTGATAGGATGACTAAGTCTTCTCGCTTTTTGGCGGTCAAGACTACATATTCGGCAGAGGACTATGCCAAGCTTTACCTTACAGAAATTGTGAGGTTGCATGGGGTTCCTTTGCCTATCTTCTCAGATAGAGGTCCTCAATTTACCTATCATTTTTGGAATTAATTTCAAAAAGGTCTTGGTACTCAAGTTAACCTTAGTACAACATTTCATCCACACACGGATGGGAAGACAAAGCGTACCATTCGTACCTTAGAGGATATGTTAAGAGATTGTGTGATCGATTTCAAAGGTAGTTGGGATGATCACCTTCCTCTTATTGAGTTTACCTACAATAATAGCTACCATTCCAGCATTCAGATGGCCCCTTGTGAGGCTTTATATGGGCGTAGATGTAGATCTCCTGTTGGTTGGTTTAAAGTGGGTGAAGCAGCTTTGATAGGGCCAGGTTCAGTCCTTTATGCTATGTAGAAAGTGCAACTCAATAGAGATACACTTAAGACAACCCAAAATCGTCAGAAATCTTATGCAGATGTAAGGAGAAGGGAACTAGAGTTCCAAGTTGATGATTGGGTTTTTCTGAAAGTCTCACCTATGAAAGGGGTGATGATATTTGGAAAGAAAGGAAAGCTCAATCCTAGATATGTAGGCCGTTACAAGATCTTGAAAAGGGTTGTCAAGGTGGCATATGAGTTAGAGTTGCCAGCAAAATTAGCAGCAGTGCGTCCGGTCTTCCACATCTTACTCTTGAAGAAGTGCGTCGGTGACCCAGTCTCTATAGTGCCATTAAAGATTGTGGCGGTGAAACATAGTCTTTCTTATGAGGATGTACCAGTTGAGATTCTTGAACGTCAGGTTAGAAGGTTGAGAAACAAAGAAGTCACTTCAGTCAAGGTTTTGTGGAGTCAGTCCGTAGAGGGAGCTACTTGGGAAGAAGAAGCAGCCATGAAAGCCAAGTATCCTTACCTTTTTCCTTCCGATTTCATTCCAGCTTGAGGTAATAGTTCCTCTTCAGTTTTACAGTCATTCATGCGTAAATTCAGTTTTAAAATCATGTTCCCTCATTTTGTACATTCATTTTTAACGTAATTGCATGTACTCAGAACTCAATTCAGTCAGAACTCAGTTCTCCGTGTTTAGTAGTGGGGTTTGCATCTCTCTCCCTCTATTTCAGCTAGTTTAGTCTTCATTTGAGGACGAATGTTCCCCAAGGGGGAGATAATGTAACACCCCGTAGTCAAAACAGACAAAAAATTAGTTTTTCAGAAAAATCTGCAGGTGCTACCAACGGTGGCATCGATGGACCGTAGCATGAACCATGGTCCGTCCTGCACAACCGCCGATGGGATCAGAAACTCCCAAAAATTTCAGCCTAGAAAAATTTGTTAAGTCTTGGACGACGGATGAACTTACGGTTCGTAGGTCAAACGACGGTCCGTAGTCCGTGATCGTCGATCAAGAATCCCTTCAACCACTGTCTGACAAGAGCTATGGATGACCAGCATGTTTCATAGGTGGACCTATGGTTCGTAGGTCTGACCGTAGGTGGAAAATTTGCAGCCAGTTAAGGGGAAATGCAGGTGGGTCAACTTAAAATGCTCATAACTATTAGCACAAAATGATTTAGGTCTTCCGTTACTTACCCACAGATAGATAATTGAATTATCTTTCCATATCAAGCAACCTTGCTAAAATCAGACCTACGAGTAAAAAGTTATGCCCATTTTAGTAAAGGCTTGTCGAATAGGCCCTCACGACGGACCCAACGACGGGTCGTCGGACGCACGACGGACCGTCACTCCTGGCCGTCGTGAGGGTCGACAACAACCTTCCCAGAGGTCTTTTTGACCTTTCCCACTCCGTTTAAACCCTAAGTTACATCATTTTAACCCTAAATCATCATATTTTAGTCAGTTTAAGCCTAGAAATATAATTAAAACATATCCAAGTCAAATCATTAAATCAAAACTTAGAAAATTAGAAGCAAGACAGGAGAAAAAAGCTCAAGAATCCTAGTTCAAGAACGCCACAAGCTCCAGCAGTTCAAGACTCAAAACATAAGTATTTTTCCGTGGATTTCATCACCAGGTATGTGCGATTTCACTAGTGGGTTCCTTTCACCCATTGGGTCCTTAGTTTCAGTCAGTTCTTGATTCTCTTATCATGATTAAACCTAGGGTTTCTAAAACTTTGATATAACTTCATGAATTTATTAAATATATGTTCCAAATTAGATTATCATGTTATTACTCAGATTTTTGCATGAATTTCAGAACCCTAGCTTTTTATTTCTTTAGTTCTTGAATTACACATGCTAGGTCATATATTTCAGACACTTCAGATATACATGCCTCAGTTATAAATGCATAATTACCAGATTAATTGTTGGATTTTCAGTTTGCATGTTCAGTTTCGAGCTATCCAGTATTTACAGAAATTTAGATATAATCAGTTAATTTACAGAATTCATTGGGAGTAGCATAATACCGAGTTGGACTAGGGTTTAGCGTACCCAATAGTCCCAGAACTACTAGCCAAGAAGGTTGTAAGTCCCCGATGTGGGCAATCAGTTTAGTGATCAAGCCAGCATGCCTTTATACCTTTGGCAGGGTATATTGGGTCCTCTCGATGGGGCGTATACATCGGACTCCACATTTAGCTCATGGGGTTTTATTATCGGTTATTAGTAGCTCCCACAGTTCAGTCAGACTCTCTGCATTGACCATTTATCAGTATATTCAGTATTCAGTTTCAGCATGTTATAAATTGGTCATTGCATCTAGTTAGCTCAGAAATCAGCACATCACGTTCAGATTATTATACTTGTTTTTGTGCTTGTTCAGTTATGTTTTATTTCACTTTACTCTATCTTACATGCCCAGTACCTTTCATGTACTGACGCATACGTGCGCTACATATTCTCGTGATGTAAGTTCAGGTTCTCAGCATCCAGATCACGCATAAATCGATTTCCCGATCTCTAGTTCAGCAGATTCAGTGGTGAGTCCTCATTCTCCGAGGACAACAGTCATGAGTTTAGTTTCATTCTTTAGTCATTTAGTTTCAGTTTTTGCTAGATTTAGCTGGGGCTTGTCCCCGTATTTCTAGTCTAGTTTAGAGGCTATTTTAAGACATAGTTAAATTCAGCTTAGTGTTGAGTTAATATTTCTTTTGTATTAAACTCATTGTTTCAAATATCTCAGTTACAGAATATGGGTATTCCCTATCTTTTCATTTTATGTATAATTTAGCTTCCGCAATAGTTTATTATCTTTAGTATGCTCATGATCATGCCAGCAAGGTTAGCTTGGGATCACTTGTGGTCCTAGGATCCGTGTCCGCGTCTCGGGGGTAGCTCGGGCGGTGACAAATAAGGAGATTCTGAGTCCAACTAGACTCTCATGGCATTTTATAAACAAAAAATTTGTTCATTAATGAGGCATACATGTTGTATTAACTCATATATTACTAGACCTTAACCATACACACATTATCAATCATAAGCTAATAAGGAAGCAAACAAAATAACAACAATCTCATGAGATAAAAAACGGCAATCCAAAGTAGAAAATCAACATGTCAATATTTAAATATTTGGCAGCTTGTAAGAACAAACAAATGGAACGATTTTCGAGAGGTGGGCTTTATACTATACATCATCGATCTATTTTATTCATACAAACTTGATCTTTAAGGAAAATAAGCAAATATTGCTTGAGATTTACAAAAATTAAGCAATAATATGATTAAACAAAACTGGAAATTATTGGAGCATGCTACTCAACCAGATATATTCTAAAACTATGACAAAACTTGGGGAAGATTTGATCAAAACATAGCTTAAACTAGATCAATAACTCAACGCAACAACATATTTTATCAGCAAGAGGAGTAACACTTAACTATTTTCAAATGCTTAAAAAGCAAATCGGTATCACCATTAAGGAACTCATCAGAAAGTAAATAACAACAATATAATCAAAATCTAAAACTTAAACAATAAAGACACGAGATGAAGATGAATTTAATAAATGGGAAGGGAAAGTACCTTTTTTCGAGCAGCGACTGGAACAACAAGCAAGATGAGAGATTTCCAAGGCCCCAAATTAGCTCAAGTTAAACCCTAGACCTCTGTATCCTCTTAAACTATTTTCTACAAATATTTTGTATGTATATTCTTTATTCTGTACCCGCTTTCCCCTGTTTTCGTTTTACACCTTCTCCCTCTTATATGCTTCAAAACAATATTATTCAAATAAAATATTCAACTAGAAAAATAAAATATTTTGAGATGATTTTCAAATATTCATAAAATGTACAAATATAGACATAATTATGTAAAAATTATAAAAAGTGACAAAACTATTTAAATAACTTGCAAACTTTTTTATTTTATATTTGAAATATTCGAAAACTAGTTAAACTAGTTATTTTAGATTATTGAAGATTGAAGAAGCTTGATGATTAATCTATATTGTGAAGGATTAAAATTGGGTTTCAACACTGCAAACTTTTCTTTTTCACTGAGAATTACATTGAAGTCTTCGCCAACTGCCAAGGTAATAGATTCTCTTGAGAAATTTCTTCAATTTGTTCTCATAATTCCAAACTCTCCAAAACATTGATGTAACGATTCATAATTTGTCGTTCGTTCTAAAATTCTTTTGCATTCTTTCTTTTGTCCCGTAACTTAGTCTTGTTTTGTTGAGTCTTATTCGCTTTCCTTTTGTCATTACCTATCTTCTAAGATTTTCTTTCCTCCTCATTGCTATTTGCCACTAGTTTATCAATAATCTCCTTCTTTGGGTATAGTTCAAGATGTTATGCATGGTTTTAACGAACTCAAGTCCAATGTAACAGTAACCAACTTCTCAACTATATTAACAAGACTAGAGTTCATGTTACACCCTCAAAATGAGCTAAGGTAGCTAGAGCCTCACATGTCCCTAAAAAGGTTAATAATAGGTTAATTAATTGTTTAATAGTTTTCATAATTGATTTCAAGTAATTTGGAGGTCAAACATCTAAGAACGTTAAGACGTCCAAAAGTTGTTCTTTAGACGTGCTAGCGAGTCCTTGTATGTTTGCCTTATTTTATGTGTTTTTTGGAGTTGAAAGGCAGCGTAGTTGAACCTAGTATCCTAATAAGCATGTTAAGGGTCAAAGCGTCCAGGTCCGACCTCCCAAGGATCGCCCTAGGGGTCTACGAAGGGACCCCAAACTTTGGCCAAGCAGGCTGCCCAAGGCAGCAGAATTTGTGCCTTGGTGAATACAGGCGCGCCGCACCCTTGTAGCACACTTCACTGTCCAAAATTAATTTCCAAGAACTTGTGGTAACTTATCCACGACGCGGACTTGTTCCTCTACAAAGATTCCAAAACTGAAAGTTGAGTTTGACATGTCTAAAAGTCCTAATAAATATGGGGGTTTTTGGTAACTTAGGAGGACATTTATTAATTGATTTTTAGACCTATTTAACCCCTTTCCCAAGCCAAAACCCCAACACCCATTAAGAAATCAAAATACCCAAAATTCTTATCTTTTCTAAGTTCTCCTAAAACCTCCATTGAAGACCAAGCTCAAGAACAAGCTATGGAGTTGGATTCTTGGATCTTTCTTTTTCAATCCTTCATGGGTCTTCCATCAATAAGGTATGGTGATCCTTCATCCCTATATAACCATTTATGTATGGAGTCCTTTCAAAGGTTTTCAAAGATGATTCTAAGTCAAAAATCCTATTTTTCAATCTAGCCATGGGTTCATTCTCAAATTTATTTCAAAAGCATTCTAATAATGAGAATATGTTTAGTTACTTATTTTATGATAAATTTTTATCCAATTTTATGAAGAACTCATGATCCTCCTAATTTCTCAAATTGGCCTATAATGTGGCTCCTGTAATCTTGATTTCATGCTTATAGAATTGTGATTAGATTGTATTGAATTGCTTATTTCTATTAGTAACTATATCAATTGAATATGAATTATGGGGGAATGATCAAACAAGATCATTAACTTGGAGATTTGGTAAGTTGACCAATTTCTTCTATTTATCCTAGATTGTACATTGAATTGTGTTGATTGGTATGGTCCACTTATGGTGGCGGTGTTTATATTCTTGTACATGTTTATGTATTATGATCATGGCCTTGAAGGTATTAGATGCGAGATGAATTAATATAATGATTTGCATACTTAGGAAGTTGAAGGATTTAGCCTTGATTCTAATATCATGTTTTAACTGAATTGATGTTATCTGAGGTATATGAGTAGCCTCCCACACTAGTTGCATGATTTAGGTGTGTGGATGGTTTATGTATATATGTGATGATTATGTTAGGGTTAGTATGGTCTAAGATGGCTAATGTTGATGAATACTCTTATAGCATGACCCCGACCCATATGAACCCTATATGAATGTTTGATCAAAGTATGCTAGGAGTCTTCTATTCTAATGATTAAGTATGTTCTTGTATCCTATTATGTAATGTGAATGTTTGTAGTTTATAGTCCTTAATACTATATATGTGTGTATGACTTCAGACTTGAGGAACGTTGTACATGTGTTGTGATCTTTAGAGGGTGGCTTCCTCAATACTATGTGATAGTCATTATGTGATCATGTTCACCAATGAAAACACACACAATTTATGCATATCTATGAGTAGGATAGATTCATGATGACTAGGGAAAGCATAGTTCCCCTATGCATCATTACCTATTTCTATGCATGTAAAGTATATGATTTATGCAGTTATGAACATATGTGCCTAAAGGTGTTTATGTGAAGGTAGATCTCACATATATGTGTACACACACACACATGCGTGTATGAATATGATATGATTATGTGAAAGAAAATTCTCACATATGGTAGGTTCTATAATGAATGTAGCATTCTCACCCTAGATACCTTAGATCAATATAATATATGAGGGAGTAAGTCCTTAAGACCTATTCTTTATGAAATAACGGTATCTAAAGGCTTAATGATATTTAAAAAGGGAGTTATTGCTTAGCACCAAGTGAACATGAAAAATGAGAGTGAGAGCTTCACGTTAGTAAGTCCGGCCTCCCACATGGGTTTCTTTACGACTTGTAGTGTGGGTTCCCAATATATGTGTTGTCTCATGAGATAGAAACCTTCACGCTTAGTTAGACAAGGTTTCTAGAAGCAATCTCCTTGTTCCATAAATATGTGCCCACATAGGACTCTTGCTTAGTGGACCCACCTAGAATAGCTATGTACGAATGGTTGCACCTTCGACAAGTGTTAACCCTCTTTTTTCGGTGTGGGAGTAGAACACCCGATTCCATGTGGCTCACATGGTCTATATTTGTTATGGATATGTCTCCCAAAGGTTAATAAATTAAGTAAGATAAGAATATGATCTCTAATCTAAATTCCTTGGGAAGTGGACTTGGTATAGGAGTACTATGGACCCTACCTATGCATTGCGCTAGAGACTTCAAGAAAGGATAGGATTGGAGACCTTTATGAAGTAAATACTTATGTTATATATGACTTGTATGAATGCATGTTAAGTGACGTTGTTATGTTAATATATGAATTATGACTATGCGTGTCAGTTACGCTTATACTTCTAAATGAGTTTACTTAGTATATATGGGAGTATGGGACTCCATGTGTACATTGCACAAGTAACATTGTCAAGGGGTTATGAGGTTAGTTTACCTATGATATGAACTAAATTATTTATGACTAAGGTTGTAGTAACGTAAAGAGTCTTTATATGTTGGTATGAAGTATGTGGCTTTATTTCATGTTTTAAATGAATATGTTATGACTTGATAGATTATGTTATGACTTGTTGAATATGTTATGCCTAGTCTAGGTTGACTTCTTAGGTACACTTGGTGGAAGTAGCATTATGGGATGCTACCTACATATAGCACTAGTGTGACTTAGGAGTTGCCTTAGGTGATGGTCCTTATGTGAAGTTGATGTCTTTGATGTGCTTATGAATTGTGAGTATATGTGGTTCTGTTTATGAAGCATATTATGAAAGTCTATTCTAAGGTGACCTCAAAGTGAGACATTTTACTAAGTACACTTGAGGGTTACTTAAGGAAAGAAGTAAGATAGAAAGAGAGGTAATGTATGGTATGTATTGACTATGTTTTAAAGTATGATAAATGACGTTATGTGCTATTATGAGTAGTATCCATGTCTATATCATGTATGTGAACTATCTTGAGCTTATATGTGCATATGCTCATGAAGTTTACTTAAAAGACATGTTGCATGATTTCAAATGAAATGTCCTCTTTAAATGCATGTTTTTGCATAGTTGTCAAAATTAGTGCATTCTTGTACTAATACCATTCTTCATCATCTTTTTACACAAGTGTAGTTTGTGATGGCTAGAAGATGTCTCCTAAGTGAAGAGCTTGGATATATCTCCCAAGTTCAAGTAAAGGGACCCTTACGATTCAAGGATTGCCTATGTCAGGGTATTTCTTTAAATTGACGTAATAGTTTAGACTTATATTTTATGTTGTTAAGGGTCGTGTCCCTATTTTACTCTATTGATGTTGAGTCTAAGATGGCACAAGACACTTAGAGTCTAACTATGTGTGTGTGTGTGTGTGTGTATATATATATATATATATATATATATATATATATATATGTATGTATGTATGTATGTATGTATGTATGTATGTATGTATATATAAATATATATAAATATATAAATATATATATATATATATATATATATACATATATANTTAAGTATTTATCCTATTCATTTTTTAGGATTGTTACACTAGGTTAGATTTAGGCATGAGCTGGTGGAGGATGTTCCACTGTTTTTCTTTTTACTTATTTCAGACGTTGTATTGGTGCCATTTTGGCAACTTTATATTTATGCAGTTATGAACTATTTCCTTCAATTCAATATCTCATTATTATATTGTTGTTGTGAACTAATGTGATATAATGAAATTCTTAATATGAAGTTTATGTATACTTGAAGCAACAAAAGTTTTAAATTTTCCGCTAAAATTAACCTATACCACGTAATTATGACGTATGTAGGCTTGTTTGCGACCTTCGAGAGGTCAACGATGCCAGTTTCGGCTAGGGTCTAGATCTCGGTCGTGACAAACGTGGTCCTCAAAAGTTGGAGGACAAGGCCAGGTGTCTCCATCTCCGTACAAGCTCTTCCTTGGCTCAAAATCGGACGCATCTCCCCACTTTTCTGTTTGAAAATGGTACGAATTCGTACACCCTCCAGCTCACCCACCCTTATCCTTTGAGATTTTTGAATTTTGGATTCTCCCACAACGTTTCTAACAAGAAATTCGCCCAAATCTCTCTTATATAAATCCCTTTCTTTTCACTGTTCAGAGGAAGATTTTCGGAGACCAAATAGTACCCAAAAAGTTTTGAGAATTCTTGGTTCCATAGTTCAACTTTTAAAACGTTTTGTGGCTTTTCGACTTAAAAGAGGTGGAATCGTTTCCGAACTCGTTGTCCCGATTTGCTGCTCAGCACAAGGTAATCACGTATCTTTTCCTTCTTACTAGTTTAATTTAATTTTTGTATGAAGCGTTTTCATCTGCATTTTTTTTAGTTATCTTGTTGGCTTCTTGTCTTCATAATATGATTGTTAGTTTAGCGTTTTCAATATATTAGATTGGCTGTGTTTGATTATATCCATAAAAATTTGCATGTTTTCTTCAACTCTATTGGAAAATTAGAGTACCCCTTTTGTTTGATTGTCACTATGTATAGTAATTTGAAATTAGAATACCCCTTTTGTTTGATTGTTAATATTTACAATAATTTGTGGATGATTAATGTTCAAGTTTGTCACTTTCATCTCAGAACACTGTAGCTTTAAAAAAAATAATCCTTTCATTTCATGGTCTCACCTCTCTCACTTCCCACGTCATTTTATCCCTCTGATGACCTTACGCTATCTCCTTAATTGTGAAATTTGTGCTCTGTGACTTTCATTAATATTACGATTTAGAATTTGATTTGAGATGATTAGCTTTTCATAGTTGTGTTGCTTCTATGGTTGTTGTTTAAATTATGGTTGGACAGGTATCATAGGTATCATCTCTATTTCACTCTCCTGTTACATGAGTCTGGTCCATAAAAATGAAAAATAAAATTGTTTCCTTACAAAGTTGTTTTGAGAAGCTATCTTGGGTATTTTAAATCATGTTTTTGCTTTGTTTCAGCATTTGTTTCAGCAGATATTGTGGGCTATTCATCCTGCTTGCTTAAGTGATAGTTCTGACCAGTTTATTCTGCTTACATTTAAGTGTTAGTTGGGTGTAAATGGAGCTTGTAGCAGCTTGTTCGGACTGTTATACTTACTGTTTGAATTAGTTTTCTGGTTGTTTCATTGTTTGTTCAAATTATGATCAGTTGGCGACTACAAGGGTGCAAAACTCTCTATTCAATAACCTTTGTGCCTCTTCCGTGTAACTGTTTAAGCTAGAGTATGACATTCATAATTATTTCCATTGCACTTCTTTACTTGCTCAAATTTCTTAGCAACACCATGTAGTTAGGATCACTATGGTTAAGTTTCTTTATTAGTTTTAAGCAATCATATTTTATTATTTTACTCTTTTCTTTTCCTCCTTTTGCATGAACACACTCTCACGTGAATGAGTCCAACGGACTCCCCTCTCTTGCATTTTCATATTCTTGAGTCAACCTTCTTCGGAGTCGTGAAAGGGAGCTAATTTGATTGGGTTAGACACCCAAAAATACAGCAGCAGCAGTAGCCTAAATGGCTAAAAGAATAGCATTTTATCGTACTCGAAAAGTCCAAAAATTGCACTAATTGAGGACGAGTTACAATAACCTCAAAAAGGCTAAAAATTAATAGCAAATTTGGGTTTACAGGCCTAATTAATGATGTAGTAGCAGCAGCCTTAGAAAGGCTAAAATATTTTTTTTAAAAGTTTTGGACTTTCAAAAGTCCAAGCTAAACGGCAGCGGCATCAACCTGAAGGGCTGGGACTTGGGGGTTGAAATAAAATTTCAGCAGCCCTCTCGTTTTCTTATTCTCTTATTTGCTTTCTTATTAGTATATTTTCTTTATTATATTTTATTGTGAAAAACTAACAATTTAAGTTTCTTAAAAAAAATGTTTTGAGTTTGAATTAACAATTTAATTCAAATTTTTTAGCGGAATTTGTTAAGTTTCTTAAAAAAAAGTATAAAAAAATAAATTGTCTAATAATTTAACTTAAGACTTTGTATTAATGACTTATGGTTTATATATCCTTCCGTAGTTGTTAAGCAAAGATCCTTAATCCATGTTTAGGAGTTTTGAATTATTCATATTGGTTCAAAACATGAACATTGATAAAAGTTTTAAGTTAGGCAATTTGAGCTTCAAGACTAACTTGAGAATTATCCGATATCCTTTCCTAATTAGTATTTAGCTTTCAAATCCACGCTTAAGTTATTGTGTTTATTTTTCAACTCTAAAATTTAACCGCGGATAAAATGTTAAGTTAAAAATATTATTTTAGAGTATAGCATCTGAATTATTTTATACTTGGAAAAAGATGTGTGTACAAGTGTCAAAAGAATTTAGTTATTTTAAAACAAGAGTTTTTACAAGTAATCTAAGTTTTCTTTATAAAATTAGCCAAACTTTCAAATCCGTCGGTAAACCGCGTATTGCAGATTCTCTAATATGCCTAGACCCTTCATTAGATGATTATTTAAACCCTTACCCAAAACTCTGATTTATTTTAAATGTTTTTTATTTTAAAAATTCATTTCAAATGGTTAGCGGCAACTCCCAAATTACAAATTATCCAAAAAAAAAAATTAACAAAAATTACCAAAGTTGCGAAATCGGCTTTGAAACATTTTTTTTTTGAAATCGAGTCGTAGCAGATGGCGACTCCGCTAGGGATTCATCTAGGTTCTAACCAAAAGGATTTTATTGTTTGGTAACTATTATTATTCTAACTGTTATTTGATGCAGTTATGTGTTTAAATTTTGATTATTAAATATTATATTACATTCATGACATCTTCTGATATTATATCTACGGTATATTAAAGAATGGTTTGTCAGACTTTTTATACTTAACCTTTTATCGAAATGATCGATAATTTATTGGTTCGTCATGCGTCCAATGGTTGTCGTGAGTTTCAGCCTAAGTTGTCCGCTTAGGTTCCCGGTCCTTCAAAAGACAATCTTAGTCAACTAAGTTAGACAAAACAAAGCCATCTCTTAGGTGCATTAACCTAAGATGACTGAATATCCAAGGCGTATTGAGTCCATTAGAAGACCACCTTGAGTCTAATTGACCCTCAGTCAATATAAGACGATCATCCAACTATTTGTTAAATTTGAAGGATATGCATGTCGATTTGTAAATACCATTATCCCTTGGGGTCGGGTTTTTTTATTTTTATAGGTAGTTTCTTTGTTTAAGTCAAGCGAAGATCCTCCTAGTTCGAAAGAAATTCAAAAGCATCAAGAAGTTCGAGAATGAAGATTTTATATTGAAGTTTAGTTTAGTTTACCATTATACCCCTGCGTGGGACTGATATTTATTTCCTTCCCCCTATTATGTATCCCCATTTGTTTTATTCATAAGGTTTGTATAAATATTTTGTGGCAATGGAACGATTCACAAATGATATACACATCCTTCAAACGTTAGGCTTACCTTTGGCTTACAAGGTCACATGTATGTTAGGAGGTTTTATATATTGTTTGTGTTAAATGTTACAAATTTTGTTTCATTTGTGTTTGTTTGACGCATGTGTTTCTATATATATGTTTGCTTTAAACATAATTGGTCCATTGTTCTATTCCAATGTCTTAAAACATCAATCCAATTTTCAAACCGTCCAAAATACTTTACTCCATTACCAAAATACGTTCAAAATCACTCAAGTTCTAGGTTCAATAGAGCTTTAAAAAATTATTAAGTGATCATTCAAATTCAAGTTGATCTCGTTGTTTATTGAAAATAATCCTTTATACTTACCTACCGACGTCACTAAAGTTTATGTCAGTTTCTAGTCAATATTAAGACATCTTTGTTTTTCAAAAAAGCTTTTCAGTTGAACTTTCCGAAAATAAACATTTGAATTTTTATCCAAATCATGTATTTTTTTTGTTTTGTTCAAATACCTTTCTTTCGTCAAAATTTGAGTTCACATATAATCAAATTTTATCCATTTGATCTCTTTTGAAGTCTCCGCCTCCTCGAATTTTGGACTAATTTGTTTTAAGCGAAACAAATGTTATTCGTTTATATGATTTTGGTTGATTATTATGATTAATGGACTAACTCTATTGTTTTTGAGTTGTTTAGAGAAGGAGAGATTGTTTTGTGTTGGTAATCAAACTTGCTCACGTCACCAAAGTATCCGCTGGCAGAACATTCATATTTTACACGGTCTAAGGTCAAGGGAATCTCAACAGAATCTTCATTTCTTACTTGGACTACTAAAAGGAATCATTCAAAAATGGATTCCACTATTCACACGGTTGCTTAGTCCGAAATGATCCCCACTTCATCAATTGTGGCCAATCCTAGTGCCTCGGTAGAAACAGAATCACTTATGGAAGTCATTGCTCGTCTAGAGCGACAAATAAGCACACTGAATCTCCTAGTAGCTCAATTCCAAGTTGCTTCTCTGAATCAAACACCTGATGCTCGCCAAAGGGGGCCCATGCCACCTGTGTATCCAACTTCGAGTGAGTTTAATCAAGGAGATCATTTTGCCACCTTTCAACAAACTCAAAGCGCCTCACTCACTAATTTAACTCAAGATACTCCTTTTGTGTACAGATTTGCTCCTGCAGTGTATACTTATGTCACAACTCCACCTGTTACCAAGACTCCAGAGTTTCACCGCCCAGATGTTAATCACTATATTGAAATTGAGGGGGACGAAAAATCAATTGATGCTGAAATGATAAATAAGAAGATGAAAAGTTTGGAGGATGCTATGAGAGGTCATCGTGGGTTCGCTAGTAGCTAGAGTGTTAGATACGAAGAATTGTGCACATTTCCTGAGGTTAAGTTGCCACCCGGTTACAAGATTCCAAAGTTTGAGAAATTTAGTGGATCAAGAAATCCGTTCCATCAGTTGAAAATTTACTATGAAAAGTTTTTTGGCGTTGGAAACAACGAAGGGATAAGAATCAAGTTGTTCAATCAAAGTCTAACTGGAAAAGCATTAGAGTTGTACTCTAAGCATGATGCGACCAAATGGCGTACTTGGGATTAACTGGCGAATGCTTTTGTGGATCACTACAAGTTTCATGTTGAAATTTTTCCCGATAGAATTTCTATTACCAAGCTAAAACCCAAGTCAACTGAATGCTTTCGAGAATATGTCATTTGTTGGATAGAAGAAGCTGCTAGGGTGCACCAACCTATGGAGGAATCAGAAATGATCACGTATTCATTCAAGCTCAAGATACTATGAGCGAATGGTGACTATGGGTGGAAAGACATTTGCTGAAGTTATTAAGACTGGAGAAATGATTGAAGACAGTCTCAAAATTGGCAGAATAATGAGTTACTCCTCATCTCAGTTTGCTAAAAGGGGGTATCAATATGGAACCTTTGGAAAGAAAAAGGAGAAAGAAGTTATGATGATAACGACTCGAGGAGATACCTCATGTAATCGTCAACCACCTCCAGGCTGTCCTAATTCACCATCTTATGTCTGCAACAATCAGGCAACATTTCGTCCTCCACGACCAATGCAAAATCCTCGAAACAATGCACCTCGTCCTAATTTTGAGAAAAAGCCTCCCAGAGTCTTCACTCCATTGTGTGAGACACGGACTCAGCTTTTTGAGACATGGAAAGAGGCAGGAATACTTCACCCAGTGGAAGGCAAGACTGTCAATACTTCAGCCGAGTGGTATGACCCAAGTAATTGTGCTTATTATTCAGGAGTTGTTGGACATGATACCGAGAGATGTATCACTCTCAAACATAAAATTCAAGATTTTATTGACGATGAGGTGGTAAAACTTGCTCAAGCTCCCACAAATGTGAACACCAATCCTCTACCCAAGCATAAGAAGTAGTTGTTAGCATGACCAGTTGGAAAGAAGAAGCAAATTTCCTCGAAATCGCACTTTTGGCGTCTTTTAGTCTTGCATTTGGAATTTGTTGTTTTATTTCCTGTAATCGCATTTGTATCGTTTTGTTTCATTGTAAGAATTTGTTTGGATTCGGTTTCCCTTTTAGGTATCTTTCATATGTAATGAACTACATCTGACCTGAATTGTCAAGAATGAGATACGTAGGCGGCCTATGTCGGCTCCGGTCACCCCTTTATCCCTTTTTAAAGTTTTCTTGTACTTGAACTACGTTCGACTTGAATTCTCAAGAATGAGATACGTAGGCGGCCTATGTTGGCCTCAGTCATTTTCTTACTAAAAATTTTTCTAGTGCTGTTAATCCTCGACAGTTGGAACTACGTTTTACCTGATTCCTGATCAACCACCGATTCGGTCATGTTCCCTGTAAGTTTTTCATTTCTCTTTATAATGAAAACTGGGGCAGAATTTTGAGAGGATCTCAAAATTCATCAGACAGACAAATTTATTCAATCCAGAATCAAGTATCACTTTTGAGTTACAACTGGGGCAGAATTTTTGAGATTCACTTAAAAATTCAATTGAAAACTACAAAAAGTTTGAAATTTTTGTTATGTTTTAAACTGGGGCAAAATTTTTTAGGAGGGTCCTCAAAAATTCCATCAAGCGACATTTCAAGACCAAACAAGTTTGTAATAAAGAAGGCAAAGGAGAATCGGGGTGGCAAAACAAAACCAACATGAATTAGTCTCTAAAAAGTAAGAATTTTTCTTTGGACGCAGGAACTATAAAGTTACAAGACATCGTTAGACCCACAGTGGCCTCATCATAACTCAGATGATTTCTACTCTTGCTCATCTTCTAAAATATTTCTTTCGATTTACTATGACTTACACATTTTATTTTTTTTACCAGATGGAATAGCTTGGCACAATGGTGAAAACTTATCATTTACTTTGTTAGTTTTACTCTGTTACTAATTAGATCTGAACTCTGCATGTGTCGTCAGAATTGGAGTCGAAATTTCAAAGATCCTTTCGATTTTAAAAAGATCAGCTCAGACATCACCAGACAAATGACACACGCTAGTCCTTATACAAAGATGTTATTATGAAGGACTCTCGACACCAAGGATCCAATCCAAACTGACTCTTATCCTCTATTTTGTTTGAAGAGATTTTTTCTCATTTTTTCAAATCTCTCGCCCTTTTTAAGGAAAAATTTTCATTCTTTAAAAATTTCATTAAGTTTCAGGTTCGAACTACGCCAGACCTGATTTCTTGTCCCAGCAAGATACGTAGGCAATCCTATATAATGATTCGTTCTTCCTACTATTTAAAACTATAGACCTCAGAGAACAGTGGGCATGTTTTTGAATAAGTCATTCTTGTTTCTTACAAATTATTTCAATTAAGTACCCTTGGACTTGAAACAGTGGCAACTTTTTGAAATAGTTTAAAGTTCTCAAAATGTTCATTTGACTTCAAGTTTCATAGATAACCTTTATCAAATCAATCTCCTCTTTGAAAGAAATTCCAAACTTAAAGTAAGGACACATCTAATGTGAAATCCCTAATCGGTCATTAGTGCCTCCTGTCAACGTTATGAGTTCTCAAATTGTTTTTCCAAAATTCCGCGTTCTCGATGATTACCAGATCGTCATGACTCATTCAGAATTCTTGACATTTATTAATTTGTTTGTTATTTGTAATAAATTTTCAATTAGCACAGGAAGAGAAAGTTTTAATAACAACCAGAGATGTTATCGGCTTCACAAACAACAAGAAGCTAATAGATTACTCTGTTACAACGTTAAATTATTATTCGAGAGTCACTTCCTTCAACGTGACACATTAAGATTGTTATTGGAGCATCACTTCCTTCAACGTGACACATCAAATCCTTATTGGAGAGTCACTTCCTTCAACGTGACATGTTAAATCATTATTGGAGAGCCACTGCCTTCAATGTGACATATTAAATTATTATTGGAGAGTCACTTCCTTCAACACGACATATTAAATTATTATTGGAGAGTCACTTCCTTCAACGTGAGACATTAAGATTGTTATTGGAGCGTCACTTCCTTGAACGTGACACGTTACATCCTTATTGGAGAGTCACTTCCTTCAATGTGACATGTTAAATCATTATTGGAGAGTCACTTCCTTCAATGTGACATATTAAATTATTATTGGAGAGTCACTTCCTTCAACGTGACATATTAAGATTGTTATTGGAGCGTCACTTCCTTCAACGTGACACGTTAAATCCTTATTAGAGAGTCACTTCCTACAACGTGACACATTCAGATTGTTATTGGATCGTCACTTCCTTCAATGTGACACGTTAAATCCTTATTGGAGAGTCACTTCCTTCAACGTGACATATTAAGATTGTTATTGAAGCGTCACTTTCTTCAACGTGACACGTCAAATTCTTATTGCAGAGTCACTTCCTTCAGCATGACATGTTAAATTATTATTGGAGAGTCACTTCCTTCAATGTGACACGTTAAATTATCATTGGAGAGTCACTTCCTTCAACGTGACACGTTAAATTACTATTGGAGTGTCAGTTCCTTCAACATGACTCGTTAAATTATTATTGAAGAGTCACTTCCTTCAACGTGACACGTTAAATTATCATTGGAGGGTCACTTCCTTCAACGTGACACATTAATTACCTATTGGAGCGTAACTTCCTTCAACATGACACACTAAAATTATAATTGGATCGTCATCTCCTTCAGTATGACATGTTATACCAGGTTTGCACAAATTATATTTGTATATGCATTACATTTTCCACTGACAACTTTTTTCCAGACTTTCCAATACACAAAGTGGATCATGTTAACCAGGACGCTCCACAACGTGGAACTTTTTCTGAGCAGCAAACTGGGCATAGTCCAAAGAGGAATATCAAACTCTTAGGAGGCGAGTTGAGGAACAAGTTCCACCACAATCAAACCATATCCCTATCCTAAGCATTTGGGCATTTTCTTGGTTTTAATAGTTTCAGTTTTGCCTTTCGTGAGAATTTCGACTCTCACCATAGGCAATTTTTCAAATTCGAGTAACAATACACCTAGAGCCTTGGAAAGGTATGCTCATGTAAGTTATTACCTATAGGTGTGAAGGGCCCCACATTCATAAGTGAGATGTTTTCAAGCCTCTTTTCCATGCTTAACCCATTTGTCACTCATTCTTAAGCTGAAGGTTAAATCTGCATGTGAGATTTCCTTTTCAACATATCGAGTTGAACTACAAACAGTCTAATTCCCAAAGTTTAGGGATATATAGGTGGGCTCAATGTTGAAAACTCGACTATATTCCAACAATTCTATCATCACTCCATTCTTGAGCTTTTCGGTCTCTCCATACTTCGACACTGAAATGACTTTTGCACTCTTCCGAAATTGTGCATTAAGTCAAGCATCTTTTGAACTACTAGTGGTCTGAGTCCTCATGACCCGAGATAAGTAGGAAAATCAATACTAGAGCTAGGCCATACTTCCTCAGATTCATTACCATTTCCCATTGAGAAAAGATAAATTAGTGGTCGGACAAAATTGGAGTTGTCAATTTCGTTTGCCTCAGATCTCTTTCATCCATCCTAAGCAAACGAGGGGCAGTTGTTGATACTCAATTTTCTCCCTCTGCTATTTAATTTATTTTTCAAGCTTCTTGAATTTCAAACAATTTGAAGTAATTATTTTGAAAAAATAAAAAATACTTTAGTTTTATGGCGATTTTCCATTTTTTCCTATAAAATATATTTCTATATACTTGAAATATATAGATTTATATAGTTTTCAATAAATATTTAGAAAACCGTTTTACGAAAATGGTGTTTTAACTAAGTTAGCATTGTTATTTTTTTTTAAAAAAAACTAATAATAATTATAACCTTATGTCAAGATGATTGTTTTACGTTGTCTGAATTAAAAGGCTTGATAATTAATTCAAAGTATAATTCGTTTCGTTTTAATTTTTTATCATCTTATCATTTTCAAGACCAAGGGTCTTTTTTTCCTTTGAGATCAAATTGGGCCTTAGCTTTTCAATGCAAACAAAAGAAAACTCAAATTCTTGGCCAAATTCACAAGACCCGGCCCAAATAACCCCTTTCACTACTCTATTCTCAATTTCCCTCATCCAATTATAACAGACGCCAGCCTCAACAACGTCAACCCAGAACAAGAACGAAACCAGAAACTCCAGCAGTACGCGACTCGTCCAAAACAGCCACGCAGTGCGCCCATCGAATTGAGTCTCGCTCGTGTCTCTCTCCCTCGACCTGATCCTCTCGAAAGTTGGAGGACAAGGCCAGGTGTCTCCATCTCCTTTCAAGCTCGTCCTTGGCTAAAAATTGGATGACTCTCCCCTCTTTTCTGTTTGAAAATGGTACGAATTCGTACACCCTCCAGCTCACCTACCCTTATTCGTTGAGATTTTTGAATTTTGGATTCTCCCACATCGTTTCTAACAATAATTCCCCCAAATCTCTCTTATATAAATCCCTTTCTTTTCACTGTTCAGATGAAGATTTTCGGAGACCAAAGAGTACCCAAAAATTTTTGGGAATTCTTGGTTCCATAGTTCAAATTTTAAAACGTTTTGTGGCTTTTCGACTTAAAGAGGTTGAATAGTTTTCAAACTCGTTGTCCCGATTTGCTGCTCAGCACATGGTAATCACGTATGTTTTCTTTCTTGCTAGTTTAATTTAATTTTGTCTGCTTAGATTTTGCATTATGAAGTGTTTTCGTCTGCATTTTTTTTAGTTATCTTGTTGGCTTCTTGTCTTCATAATATGATTGGTAGTTTAGCGTTTTCAATATATTAGATTGGCTGTGTTTGACTATATCCATAGAATTTGCAGGTTTTCTTCAACTCTATTGGAAAATTAGAATACCCCTTTTGTTTGATTGTCAATATTTACAGTAAGTTGGTCACTTTAATCTCAGAACATGTTCTGTAGCTTTAAAAAAAAAAATCCTTTCATTTCATGGTCTCGCCTCTTTCACTTCCCACGTCATTTTATCCCTCTGATGGCATTATGCCATCTCCTTATTTGTGCTCTGTGACTTTCATTAATATTACGATTCAAAATTTTGTTTGAGATGATTAGCTTTTCGTAGTTGTGTTGCTTCTATGGTTGTTTAAATTATTGTTGGACTGGTATCATAGGGATTATCTCTATTTCACTCTCCTGTTAAATGAGTCAGGTCCATAAAAATGAAAAATAAAATTGTTTCCTTACAAAGTTGTTTTGAGAAGCATGCTTGGGTATTTTAAATCATGTTTGTGCTTTCTTTCAGCATTTGTTTCATAAGATATTGTCGGCTATTCATCCTGCTTGCTTAAGTGATAGTTCTGACCAGTTTATTGTGCTTACATTTAAGTGTTAGATGGGTGTTATACTTACTGTTTGAATTAGTTTTCTGGTTGTTTCATTGTTTGTTCAAATTATGATCAGTTGGCGACTGCAAGGGTGCAAAACTCTCTATTCAATAACCTTTGTGCCTCTTCCGTGTAACTGTTTAAGCTAGAGTATGACATAAATAATTATTTCCATTGCACTTCGTTACTTGCTCAAATTTCGTAGCAACACCATGTAGTTTGGATCACTATGGTTAAGTTTCTTTATTAGTTTTAAGCAATCATATTTTATTACTTTAAAAATATTGTTCACTGCGTTTTGGATTTTTAATATGATGATAACTAGATCGTTAATTTGACTTGATATTATTCATATTGAGGTTCTTATTTTACTCTTTTCTTTTCCTCCTTTTGCATGAACACACTCTCCGTGAATGAGTCCAACGGACTCCCCTCTCTTGCATTTTCATATTCTTGAGTCAACCTTCTTCGGAGTCGTGAAAGGGAGCTAATATGATTGGGTTAGACACCCAAAAATACAGCAGCAGCAGTAGCCTAAATGGCTAAAAGAATAGCATTTTATCGTACACGAAAAGTCCAAAAATTGCACTAATTGAGGACGAGTTACGATAACCTCAAAAGGCTAAAAATGAGTAGCAAATTTGCGTTAAAATGCCTAATTAATGATGCAGTAGCAGCAGCCTTAGAAACGCTAAAATTTTTTTTTGAAAGTTTTGGACTTTCAAAAGTCCAAGCTAAACAGCGGCATCACCTGAAAGGCTGGGACTTGAAGGTGAAATAAAATATCAGCAGCCCCCTCGTTTTCTTATTCTCTTATTTGCCTTGTTATTAGTATATTTTCTTTATTATATTTGATTGTGAAAAACTAACAACTTTAAAATTCTCTTCTTGACTAAGATAAAATCCCAACGGAGCTCCTCGAGTTTAGTTTATCAAATCTTTCTTTTGTATCTTACAATTGGTGGCATTTCAAATTTTCATTTATTCTTCAAACCCTTTTTAAGTTTGATAATTTAAGCCTATACAATGACTTGAGAACATTTTGTGTTCTTTCATAGTTGTTAAAAAGTTTTGAATCCATGTTTTGAGTTTAAATTAACAATTTAATTCAAATTTTTTAGCGCATTGAAATTTTTATGTTTCTTAAAAAAAATTTTAAAATAAATAAATTTGTCTTATAATTTAACTTAAGACTTTGTATCAATGACTTAAGGTTTCTACATCCTTTCATAGTTGTTAAACAAAGTTCCTTAATCCATGTTTAGGAGTTTTTAATTATTCATGTTGGTTCAAAACATGAACATGGATAAAAGTTTTGAGTTAGGCAATTTGAGCTTTAAGACTAACTTGAGAATTATTTAATATCCTTTCATAATTAGTATTTAGCTTTCAAATCCACGCTTAAGTTATTGTGTTGATTTTTCAACTCCAAAACTTGACCTCGGATAAAATGTTAAGTTAAAGTTTTATTTTACAGTATAGCATTTGACTTATTTCATACTTGGAATAAGATGAGTGTACAAGTGTCAAAAGAATTTAGTTATTTTAAAACAAGATTTTTTACAAGTAATCTAAGTATTCTTTATAAAATTAGCCAAATATTCAATTTTGTCGGTAAGCCGCGTGTTTGCGGATTCTCTAAGATGCCTAAACCCTTCCTTAGAGGATTATTTGAACATTTACCCAAAACTCTGGTTTATTTAAATGTTTTTTCTATAAAAAATTCATTTCAAATGGTTTTCTTTATTTTTACCTAAAAATTAAGTTGCGACTCCCAAATTACAAATTATCCAAAAAAACTTTAACACAAATTGCCAAAGTTGCGAAATCGGCTTCGAAATGTTTCATTTTTTTAAATTGGGTCGTAACATTTAGTAGTTTTCTTTTTAAATGTTGGGCTAAGTGTGGGTTGGGCCATGCTTGCGCAAGTGTAAAGATATGTCATTTGTTTTAGTTTTTTTAATAAAACACGAAATTAGCCTAAAGGGGTCTCTTTATTTACTTTCAAAATTTGTAGCACAAATAACATGGGGTTTCCGTTTGCTTTCAAAGTTTTTAACACAAATAACGTGTCTTTTAACATGCCTTTGGAGTTTTAACACATATACCATGTATTTTCTTTGTCTGCTTCTAGAGTTTTCAACACTAATAATTTAGGGTCTCTTTGTCTGCTATCAAATTTTTTAATACAAGGAATGTGAGGTTTTTGTTTGCTTTTGAAGTTTTAACACAAAAAATGTGGCTCTTTGCTTGCTTTCGGAGTTCTTAACACAAATAATGTGAGTTCACTTTATCTGCTTCTTTAGTCTAACATTGATAATGTGGGGGCTCTTTTTCTGCTTTAGGTATTATTAACACAAAAAACGCGGGATCTATCTAGTTTTGTAAAAAAGTTAATCTTCATTACCTTACGATTTAACGTTTCAGATTCAACTGTTTAGTTGTTGTAAAATGGAAACATTAAATTTGCAAGTTTTCAAAAAATAGAATTTGTAGATTAAAATTTATTGAGTATCATGACATTTTAGCATTTGATATAATACTAATTTTCTACACGTGCATTGAACATGAATGCCTAATAATATAATATACAATATTATAAAACAAATTTCGTTTGAGTGATTATTTTACATATATGAAGAAATAAAGTACAAGTTTTAATGAAAGATCATGGTGGATTGTCATATTGTTACTCATTTGTTGAGGTCAAAATTATTGAATTTTTTCCGAACCTACAAGGATGAATTTTACACTTACACCCTTTGTAAAATAAAATTCTTTTTCATTTTATAGAAAATACACAAAGATCGTTGAACTGTCAAAGGTGGATAGTTTAAAATTTTTAAAGTGGGAGGGGGGGTTCTAGTGTGTCCAAAAACACTCAAAGTACTTTTTTTATTAAAAACTACTCCAATTTATTTATTTATATAATATTATGTATCGTTAAAAATTAAAGTGACCACATCAGTATTAGCATTATTCTAGTCTAAAGAATTACATGAATGCTTTTTAAGCCAACCAATTTCTTTCTCTGTCTACTTTTGTAATCATTAACACAAATATAATGTGGGATCTCTATGTGAAATATAATGTGGGATCTCTATGTCAGCTTCCGTAGTTTCTAAAATAAATAATGTGACTCTTTGCTTACTTTTGAAGTTTTTAACACAAATAGCATGTGTTTTCTTAGTTTGATTCTAGAGTTTCTAATACTGACAATATGAGTTCTATTTATCTGCTTTTGATTTCTTAGTACAAATAAAATGGTCGGGCTCTTCGTTGTGCTTGTAAACTTTTTAACACAAATGATGTGGCTCTGTACTTGCTTTTGATTAATACAAATAATACGAGTTCTCTTTGTCTGCTTTCAAAGCTTCTAACATTGATAACGTGGGGTTTCTTCTTTCAGAGTTTTGAATACAAAAAACGTGGGGTATATCTGATTCTCAAAAAAGATGACATTCATTTAGCTTTGGGCTCGGAGTTTGTATTTTCTCTTGTTTAGTTGTTGCAAAAAAAAAAAAGGGAAAATGCACAAGTACCCCCTCAACCTATGCCTGAAAATTCAGAGACACACTTATACTATACTAAGGATCTATTACCCCTGAACTTATTTTATAAATATTTTTCTATTCCTTTTCGACCTACGTGACACTATCTTGTGGGCCCAACACGTGTTAACCTTTTTTGTCAAGCTAGTGCCAGGTAGACCAAAAGAGGGCAGAAAATTATTTATAAAATAAATTCAGGGGGTAAAAGGACTCTAGTATAACTGTGACTCTGAGATATCATGCATAAGTTGTGGGGAGGGGGGAGGTACTTATGCATTTTATAAGATTTGTAAGTTTTTTTACAAAATATATCTCGTGAAATTAATTGTATAGAATATTTTTATATTTAAGCATTTAATATATTACTAGTTCTGAGCAACCGGACTCCTCCACCAGAAACTTCCGGTCTGGAGCTCATTCCAGGTGCATGAATCGAAGGTGCATTTTGCACATGTATGCATAATAATGTAATGCACATTTTTATAAATAATATCAATATTACATACAATACTTTTGAGTAAATTTTTTTACATATATGAAGAAATAAAATATAAATTTAAATAATGGCCTATGTGGATTATTGTATGGTTACTTGTTAGTGGAGATGAAAGTCGTTGAATTCCTCTAAACCTCGAGGATTAATAAAGTTCTCATTCCGATTTGATTCAATTTATAGATAGTACAATAAAATTCCTAAAATGTCAAAATTTGGTAGTTTGTGTTTTTAGGTGTTGTGGTTGTGGTTGTGGTGAAAGTATGGGTGTAGTGTGGTGGTGGTGGTGGGGTTCTAGTTTCTTTTTAAAAATAACTTCACGTTTTTTCTGGCTAAACAACTAATTATATTCCCTACATTTTATAATACTATGCATCATTACAAACATAGGTGGTCGCATTAATACTAGCACGAGACTATTCTGGCTAAAAGAATTAAAATACCAAATTACATAACAACTTTTTAAGATTAGTAAAAGTAATGCTTCTTTGTGTGTTTTGAAATTTTTTTAACAGAAATTATGTGGGGTGTCTTTGTCTGCTTTCAGAATTTTTAGCTCAAATAATATGGGGTTTTTCTGCTTTCGAAGTGTCTAGTACAATTAATGTTGCTCTAACTTGCTTTCAGAATTTTTAACAAAAAAATTGTGGGTTCTCTTTATTTGCTTTCGAAATTTCTAACACTATTTACATGGAATAGGGTGTCTTTGTCTAGTTCTGGAGTTTTTAACACAATTGTTAGGTCTTTCTCTGCTTCTTAAGTTGTTAACACAAATAATGTGGTTGTTTACCTGTTTTTTATTATAAAGAAAGTTCAGAATATTATAATAATAAGAAGAAGGCAAGAAGTATAAGATAGATGAGAGAATTTTTCTTATTCAAGTGTGTCTTCCAAATGGTCAGTGATTCTTTATTTTTAGAGTTGAGATATTACTCCAAAAGTCATCTAATTAATATATACATAATTATTTTGAAAGATCTTATACAAAGGATTTATAACACTCCCCCTTGGATATCCATAGATTTTATACCTCGTTAAAACCTTGCTAGGAAAAAGTCAGTGGAAAAAAGCCTAGTGAAGGAAAAAGAGTACACACATCTCCTAATACGCTTTGAATGTTGCCTCGTTAAAAACCTTATCACGAAAACCCAACATGGGACAAAATCTTAGCTAAGGAAAAGAGTACAATGCGTATTTTACTCCCCCTAATGAAAACTTCACTAGATATCTCGGAGAGAGCGCATTCCAATCTGGTGTCTCAACTTCTCAAACGTTGATGTTGGTAATGAATGAATAAATCAGCAAGATAATCATTTGATTGGATTTTTTGAACTTTTATCTCACCATTTTGTTGAAGATCATGCGTGAAAAAGAACTTTGGTGAAATATGCTTTGCCCGGTCTCCTTTGATGTATCCTCCTTTCAATTGAGCTATACATGCAGCATTACCTTCGTACATTGTGGTTGGTATATTCTTTTTCAAATAAAAACCACACATTTCCTGAATATGGTGGGTCATTGATCTCAACCAGACACACTCTCGACTTGCTTCATGGATGAATATTATTTCTGCATGATTTGAAGAAGTGGCTACCAACGTTTGCTTCATTGATCGCGAAGATATTTTCGTGTCTCCACATGTAAACAAATAGGCTGTTTGTGATCGATCTTTATGCAGATTAGATAAGTACCCCGCATCTGCGTAACCAATTAGTTCAAACTTGGATTAATTGGAATAAAATAAACCCATGTCCATTGTCCCCCAAAGATATCGAAGTATGTGTTTAACACCATCCCAACATCTTTTTGTTGGGGAGGAACTGAATCTTGCCAGTAGACTTACTGCAAAACAGATATCTGGTCGAGTATTGTTAGTAAGGTACATTAGTGCCCGGACTGCACTAACATAAGGACTTTTATCACCAAAAAGCTATTCATCCTTCTCTTGATGTCGAAATGGATCTGTAGATGTAAAACGATCTTACCACCATTGGAGTACTCAATGGATGTGAGTTATCCATGTAAAAACGCTTTAATATCTTTTCTGTGTACGTTAATTGATGAACAAGTATTTCATTTGACAAATTCTCAATCTATAGACCAAGAAAATATTGTCTTGTCGAGATCTTTCATTTCAATTTCTCTTTTCAGATACTCAACAACTTCTTAAAGCTATTTACGAGTGCCAATGATGTTCAAATCATCAACATACACAACTATTATACAAATTCAGATTCCGAGCATTTAATAAAAATGCGGGGAAAATCGGGTAATTTTTGTACCCTTTCGTTAACAAATATTCACTCAGACGATTGTACCACATCCTCCTTGACTGTTTCAATCCACACAATGATTTCTGAAGCTTTATTGAAAAAGTCTCTCTTGAATCTTTGTATGCTTCAGGCATTCTGAATGCTTCAAGAATTTTCATGAAAATATTGTGGTCTAATGAGCAATATAGATAGGCTGTGACAACATCCAAAAGACACATTTCAAGCTTTTTATGAACTGCCAGATTTATGAGATATCTGAAGGTGATTGAATTTACCACAGGAGAATATGTCTCCATTGAGAAAAACCTTGAGCAATGATTCGGGCTTTATATCTCACGACTATACCTTTCATATTTCTTTTTCGTACAAAAAACCATTTGTACCCCACTAGCTTGATACATTCAGGTGTTTGTTTGGATTATTTGTCCAAAAACTTTACGTTTTTCTAGTAAAGTCAATTCTGCTTGAATTGCATCCTTTCATTTTGGACACTCATTTCTCTATCTACATTCGTGAACAAATTTTGGCTCAAAATCTTCATCTTGTTGCATTATGTCAATAGCAACATTATAGGCAAATATGTTGTCAATCACAACATTATTTCGGTTCTACAACTTTCTCGTCAAGACAGAATTCATGAAATTTCATTAATTTAAGAAGTTTGAACCTCCTCAGATAATTCATCATTTGTTATGACTTGGGTCTCATCTTGAGAAATTTCTTTCAACCCATGATCATCTTAATCATTTATTCCTTTTCTCTTTCGAGGATTTTTATCCTTGGTACAAATTGGTCTACCACGCTTCAAATTTGGTATAGAGTCATTTGCCTTAACAATTTTTCCCGTTGGGATATCAACTCGAACTGGAGCATTAACAGCTGGAATATGCGATTTACTAATCCTTGGAAGATTAGAAAATGCATCTAGCAGCTGATTTGCAATGTTCTGCAAATAAATTATTCACTGAACTTCTTTTTCACATTGGCTTGTTCGAGGATCTAGATGAGATAGAGATGATGAATTATAATCTATCTCTTTTCCCAACGACTTATGTTCTCCCCTTAATGTTGGGTATACTGATTCATCAAAATGACAATCAGCAAATCTTGCCTTAAATAAATTTCCAGTCATAGGCTCCAAATATTTTATGATTGAAGGAGATTCATACCCAACATATATTCTCAACCTTCTTTGGGGCCCCATCTTTGTGCGTTGTGGTGGAGCAATTGGGACATACACCGCACACCCAAAAATTTTAAGATTAGAAATGTTTGGCTTTTGACCAAAAGCCAATTGTAATTGGGAGAATTCATGATAATTGGTCGGCCTTACCCGCACAAATGTTGTTGCATGCAAAATACCATGCCTCTACATAGACACAGAAAACTTGTTCTCATTAGCAATGGTCTAGCTATCAATTGTAGACGTTTAATCAATGATTCTGCTAGACCATTCTGAGTGTGAACATGAGCAACTAGATGTTCAACTTATACCAGTAAACATACAATAATCATTAAATGCCTAAGATGTAAACTCACAAGCATTATCTAGAAGGATTGTCTTTATTGTATAGTCTGGAAATTGTGCTTTCAATCTTATTACTTGAGCCAAAAATATCGCAAAAGCCATGTTGCGAGTTGATAATAAGCACACATGTGATCATCTTGTAGAAGCATCTATCAAGACCATATAATATTCAAAGGGTCCACATGTAGGTTGAATTGGTCCACGTATATCACCTTGTATACATTCCAGAAACGCAGGGGATTCAATTCCAACCTTAACTGTTGATGGTTTATAGATCAATTTTCCTTGAGTACAAGCATCACAAGAGAATTCCTTTGATTGAAGGATATTTGGGCTCTTTCAGGTGTACCAATGTGAATTCTCAATGATTTTGGCATCATATTAAATCCGGGATGGCCCAACCGGTCATGCCAAATGATAAAATCATTAAAATTAGTAAACCTTTTGTTTACTACGGCATGTGATTCAAATGTATTTATACTTGTATAGTACAACCCAGAAGAAAATGCAGGTAATTTTCATGCACAATTTTCTTCTCTACATTAATTGTAGTAATGTAAAGGTATTCAACCTTTCCTTCATTAGTCGTTTTCACATGATAGCCATTTTGGAGAACAACTTTGAAACTTAATAAGTTTCTTTGAGACTTACTACAATATAATGCACTATTAATGCGTAATATTGTCCCTCCAGGTAGTAATAAGGTAGTTCTTCTAGAGCCCTCAACTAATTTTTTACTACCTGATATTGTGTTGACATATGCCATTTTCATAACCAAATTAGAAAAGTATTTATTTTCTTTTAATATTGTATGTGTTGTAGCACTATCAAGAAGGCATACATCTCCATTACTCATGTTGAATCCAACTGACAACTGGGGATTTCTATTAATTATCATTAAAATAAAAATACATTAAAAGAACTACGAAACAAAACTAATAACAGAAATTTAAGTACTTCAACATGAAGAACATGATAACTAAAAAGCACATAAGTAAAATATTAACAGACTTCATTCCCCAACTAAAAGATCAAACATCAGTTTCGATCTCCAAAGAAGTCATCAACTTCCATATGAGTAATGTCACCAAGGCTATCAAAAACATCATCCTTTAAATCAAAATTTGCTTCAATATCCTTATCATATTCCTAAGATGTTCCCGGCTTTTCGTCATCTTTAAGAATCATATGTGACTCAGCTCGAGCATTGGAAAGGGAAGCAGCACTTTTATTTCCTTTCTTTTAAAGGAATTTTGGTAGAGCTTAACAAAATGCTCATGTGTGAGACATTCATTCTTCCAATGGCCTTGCATGCCACAACGACGACAATTACTTTTTGAGGGGTTATTTTGAGAACTCATGTTGTTCTCCCTATTATTATGACCACCACCTCAACGATTGGTGTATCGCCTATTTTTCTTTGCCACGTCCCCGTGTATTATTATAGCCCCGATGATCATCTCTTTTTACTTCAGATTGATCATGTGCTTCCACCACATTTGCTTCCGGTAGTGGAGCAGTTCCAGTGGGACGAGCTTCTTGATTTTTCATTAAAAAGCATTATGTTGCTCAGCCACCAGGAGACATGCGATCAGTCAGAGTAATTGTGGAAAACCCTTTTCACGATATTGTTGCTGCAATATTACATTTGAGGCATGGAAAGTAGTAAGTGTCTTTTCCAACATTTCCTCATCTATTATAATCTTCCCACATAATTTCAATTAGGAGGTTATCCTGAATACATAGAGTTATATTCAATTATGGTCTTAAAATCTTGAAACCATTAATGCGTCCACTCATAACGAGCTCTTGGAAACACTTTTGCCTTTAGGTGGTCATATTTCCCCTTTAAATTAGTCCATAATTCAAGTGGATCTTTTACCATCAGATATTAAATCTTCAGGACCTCATCAAGATAATGACGAAGGAAAATCATAGCCTTTGCCTTATCTTGGCTCGATGGTTTATTTCCCTGAGTAATGGTGGCATTAAGACCTTTAGCAGCTAAGTGAATCTCAACATCGAGTATCCATGAAAGATAATTCTTCCCAGAAATATCTAATGCCACAAACTCAAGTTTGGATAAATTTGACATAATGAGATTATGAGAGAATATGTGAATTAAATAAAAATATTTATATAATACCTTTGCAAGTAGCAACTTCGTGCTGATAACGTATTCTAAAGAAATCTCAGAATATTATAATTAGAAGAAGGATACAAGAAGTATAAGATGGACGAGAGAAATTTTCTTATTCAAGTGTGTCTTCCAAATGGTGAATGATTCTCTATTTATAGTGTTGAGATATCACTCCAAAAGTCATCTAATTAATAGATACATCGTTATCTTGGAAGTTCTTATCACCTTGGAAGCACCTATACATGAATCCAATCAATAGTAAATAAATCTAATGGATAATCCACATATATTATACAATGGATTTATAACATTTTTGAATTTTTTAACAATAATAATGTGTTTTTGTTGCTTTAAGACTTTTGAACACTGCCGCACATGGGGTCTCTTTATTTGATTTTGAAATATACTAACACAAAAATATGTTGGGTCTGTCTAATTAACAAAAATGATGATCTTAATTTAGCTTCTGAAATATTTTTTTGAATGATAAATTCCAAATCCAAAAAATAGCTACTTAAATATTTAATCAAGGTAAAAAATTAAAATAATCAAGTGCGCACGGTTTTGTGAAGTTTCTTTATTTACTTTTAAAAATAAAATAAGCAATCACACTTATTTTTGCCCATTTTTTTTAGATTTATTTTAAATAAATATATTTAAAAGAATTTATTGTGGTTGGTTGGTGTGGGAGAGATTTTCTTAAAAAAAAACATTTTTACAATGAGATTTTTGAACAAGGACAAATTTTTTATTTAAAAAGGATTTGAACTTTTTGAAAAATTTTCTTTATACCAAAGAAGTCTAGAATCATACAATTTGATGTATAACGGTAAGCAAATATATTTAGTAAAATAATTGGAGTATTAATTCTTTCATTTACCTAACGTATTTTAATTTCTTTCTACATGGACTCGACTTCTATGTCGTATTTTAAAGACTTTCTAAACGGACTCGACACCTATGTCAAATCCACTAACGCGAATGCACGTGATAAAAATAGAGCATATATTACTAGGGATCCACATGGATTGATCAATGGTCTACACCAATCCAATCTCATAGTGTTACATTAAGTTATAACTTATAACAGATGAGATAAATTAATTTAACTATCAAATATTTTTAAGAATTTGAGTTTAAATTTGTTAGGCCGTTGGGACAATACTCAGAAAGGCTCAATCGATCATATTTTAACTTTTTTCCCATTATTTTCCTTTTTACAAATGTATTAAAAACTAACCCTCGCCACATTCTTAATCACCCAATTACATTTTAAAAATATATAAGTAGCTTCCCTTTCTTCACTTCTCTCTTAAAATGCTATGAATTGTGAGTTCACAATTTTTTTATTTTATTAGATTGAATTTTCAATGTTTACATGGATTAACTTCCTACCAGTTTAAGACGAGCAAAAACAAGTCTCATGTGACGATATTTAAGAAATTAAATGACGATATGATTCAATGTCTATAGTGAGGATGTTAATTTTTTTTTATCATGGGCTCTTGCTTAAGCATAATCATNGATGTGCTCTTGCTTAAGCATAATCATTCGGTTTCAAATGCAAATCTTTCTTAAATTTTGATGTTTGAATTAGTTAACGTAAAATGGAAATTTTAGATTCTCAAGTTTTTCAAAAATAGAAATTTCAAAATTAATTGCATTGAATATTAGTATTTAATATATTACTATCTCTTCACATGTGTTGTACATGTATGGCGTAATAATGTAATAAATATTTTTAATAATAGTATCAACATTATGT
The DNA here is from genome assembly GCF_001406875.1 of Solanum pennellii. Classification (NCBI taxonomy): domain Eukaryota; kingdom Viridiplantae; phylum Streptophyta; class Magnoliopsida; order Solanales; family Solanaceae; genus Solanum; species Solanum pennellii. Next base: position 7,207,551 of record NC_028643.1, on the reverse strand, counting down.
AACCACATAACCCAAAAGGCAGCATTGATAAAATGAGGCATACACCAGACATGGAACTATTGGAATTGATGAAGTTTTTATTTTTGAAATTGAAACTGCTGGAATCGTTAATGTTTTTTTATTGGAAATTGAAGTTTCTACTAGAAATGATAATGTTTTTAATTGTTATTATTGGGTTGTCAGTGTTTAAAGCCTCCACATCTTCAGGAACCAATCCAGCTGGAAAATCTTCTCATAGAATTTGAATTTTTAATTCGATTTTGTTAGAGTTACACTCTGAGAGTTCAAATACAAGACCATCCCCCTCTTTTAGATAGTTATCATCCGCAAAAAATTAGCATCCAGTACTGAATTTGTATCTAGTATTGGCTCCACCATAAAACAAGTTCCACTTCTTTCCACCATAAGTAATTAGGGACTGCAGGGGCTCCAACAAAAGGAAGGTCTTTGTTTATTTTCTTGGGTAAATACTGTCAAACATTAAAAAAATTTAGCAAAAAAAAAAGTCAAGAATCAAAAAAACCCAAAGTGTCATATATATATATATATATATATATATATATATATATATATCACTAATCTTGAATGTACCACTCCAAAACTAAAATTTATTTTCCCCCACCCGATAGTTTGTAACACTGTGGAAAATGCTAGGTTGAAGTAGAGCCTAAACGTAAGGATAAACTTAATAAAAATAATTTCCCCTAAGTTATTAGACCATCCAATACTTTTAGGGGGTTTAGGAGTCAAGGCCTAATAGAGGAGTGCCAATCAAAATGAGCAAGCCAAGTCCAAAAGTCAAAGATGCCCCATACATGGAGTTAATGCCTCAAGGCTCCACGGCCACCACCACGGCTCGTGGTCAAGACCACGGTTAGTGGAATGCTTCGTGGAGTTGCCTTGGACAAGAGAGAGGAGCCCCAAGTGTCCAAGACACTGCCCCAACCCTCACGATGGGACAATGGGTTGTGGTCCACTCCACGATTCGTGAGGTGGGGCGTGAGACTCGCTTAGCTTTTTTTTTTTGTGTGTAGGAAATGGGCCATTTAGGGGAGATGCCCAAAGCACCACAGGCACCATAACAGGCCGTGGTGCACTTGACGAGGGGAAGGGGGCTCGTGAACTTGGCTTAGTTTTTGTAGGAATTGGCAATCTTGAAGAGGTTATTGCCTCAATCCTCATGACAATCACCACGAGTCGAGGTGCTCAACATGGCTTGTGAGGAGTGGATTGTGAACCTGGACGGGTTCTTTTAATGAAGGTTAGTGTAGTATTTTACTCTTGAGTCCAATTAATGTGTGAGTATTTTGGATGGTTTATGGGTAAAACATAAATAGGTTTTTAAGTCTTTTTCATCCATTTACAAGACTCAAACTCAATACTTACCAAAACTAATTCTCTCAAATATTTCTCTCTATACAAATTTCCTCCATTGAAGAAAACCAAAAGCTTCAAGGATAGGGTTCAAGATCCAAGATTTCCATCTCAATTTTGTGGTAAAGCTTCAAACAAGGTATGGTAACTTTCATTCATGATATTTGTTTTCTCATGAAGCCCTTCCTCTGCTATTTTCGAAATTGGGAGTTTGTTCAAAATTAGGGTTTCGATTCTTAGCTTGGTTTCTTCTCAAAAACGTTTCTTTATGTTGGTTATCCTTTATTATAATGAAATTGAAGTTTAATTAGGGTTTATATTGTTAAATTTCCCTTGAACCCATGTGTTTTCCCATGCCCTCAACTTAATGAAAATTATGATGTGGTTTCTTTGTGAATTATGAATATGTGGGATAGTATGTATGTGGATTTAGTAATTAAAATTTTTTATTTTTCATGCTTATAGTAGTAATTCTAAGCATGATTTCAACATATGGTCTATGACCCTTGAAGTGAAAATTATAAGTGTTGAACCTTGAATTATGGCCTTGAAGGCAAAGTATGACGGTAATCCTATGTCCAAGATTCTTATATATAAATGGTTTGATCCACTTGAAGCTTGAGGTGCTTACTTTTATGTATTTATGTATAAAGTTAGGTTCACTTGAATGGTGAAGATATAATGACTAAGTTGTGAGATATGGTATTGTTGAAAGACTAGTTTCCTTTACTATTACACATGACTATGTATTAATTGTCTTAGATGATTATATGATGATTCTAAGTTGAAAGGTAGTTCTCACCATGTTGAATCCATGAGGTATGTATGAGTTGGGTTGAATGAAGAATAATGTACTCCTTCACATATGAAATTACAATTCACCTTAACTATGTATAAATTGGAGAATAATGCTTAGCACCGAGCGGATATGGCAAATGAGGTAGAGACCTTCCCGCTAATTTAGGTCGGGTCTACTACATATGCTTTTATGAGATGGAAACTCTCCCGCTAGTTCAATAGGCTCGGTTTCTAGAAGCAATCTCTCTATTCCAGAACTATGTGCCCGCATAGGTTTTAGCTAGTGGATCAATATTAAAACTATATATATTTAATTCTACCTTAGGTAAGCAGAACACCTTCTTTCGGTGTGGGGTTATATTATACCGGATTCCATGTCGGTCACATTGTCTACATCGGTTAAGGCAATTCTCCTTATGTAATAAGATAATGAATATGACTTGAACCATACTTGTGGTTTCTTGATAAGTCTATATAGTAGGAGTGAGGGTATGAGACTTCACTTTTTACATTGCACAAGTAATATTTGAAGGGGATTATGGGTGGGTCCATGATGCTATGGTAAGAAATGAAGGTATGATATACGTTGATTGGGTTGTTGTTAAGATATGACTCTCCTTATGTACAGATGATGAACATGGTTATTCACTTATGTATGATTGTGGATTATGATGGGATCTAAAGTTGATATGTGTAACTAAGGTGATTCTAAATGGATACTTAGTATAGTTAGGGATCTAAAGTTGATATGTGTAACTAAAGGTGATTATAAACACAAGTATGCTTTTAGGGTTGCTAAGGTGATGGTCCTACTATGTTATGAAAAATCATATGAGAATGCTATTATGACTTCAATTATGTCCTTATGTGCATAAATGGTTTTCAAGCTTAATAAGTGCATGATTTTCACGAAAATGTCCTTTTTAGCATAATTAGGTATTTTTATGCATGTTTCCATACTTAGTGCTTCTGTACTATCCCCTTCTCTTCTACATATCCTATGAGTGTAGGTTCAGGCCATTGAGGTGCTCTTAGTTCATTCTTGAAGAAAACATGGGTTGCTACCTCCAAGTTTTTGTGAGTCCTCAATGTGAGGACGATATGTTATTGATTATAGTTCTAGTGTACTTTCCTTTTTAAGGACTATATTGTATTTCCTTATGATAAGACTTACTATTGATGTAAGGTTTAAGTCCCAACTTTCATACTCTTATGTTTAAATAGTGTAATGAGACAAATCTAGCTTCCTATTTTTCATATATAAAGAAAGTTGAACTTGTATTGTAAAAGTTTTAATTTTTTTGCATCATTCTTATGTCTTATGTAAGGATGTTACTTAAGGGCTTGTGTGAGACCCCTTCGGAGTAAAGTATATCGTGTAACTCTTACGGGGGTAGAGCAGGTTGTGACATATTGAATACCATGGAATAGAGATTTCTACAACTGAAAAAATAAAAAAGAAGACCTTTTTAGAAAATGAAAAATCTCTTATTTATAAAAATGAAATTTTATTATGTTTCTTTCTTTGTAGATTTTTACTATATTTGTATATATTGTGTAATCACTGAAAGATGCATCATCATGATAAATTAGATAGATATAATTTCTTTGATAACAATATGTCTACTAGATTTTCTATATGCATGTTAGCAGTTGTTCCTATTTTCGACATGCACTATGTCTTTTTGATGTATTTTATGTGGATTAACAATTAATTTGAGGTGGATAATGCACCAAATGTATTTAATAATATGTTTTTCAGAGATGAAATCTAATTTTGGTAATCTGTTGATTTTGAATGAAATAGGTAAAACAACTAAAGTGTGCATTTTCAGGTTCTTAATTAGTCAAGATATATTTATGAACGTTTTAAATACTCAAGTGAATTCATTATACTCATGTAAAGATGTATAATATTTTAAATATATTTGGAATCTACAATGATACTTGAAAATAAAGCTTACTTTTATATTAACCTCTCTTATGATAAGATCACAGAAAAATCACACAACAACACTTAAAGTATGAATAACCGATTGAAATAATAGCATGTTTTTGACTTTTTTTTTTAATAAAACTATCATTTCAAAACAATATACTCCAGTTTCAGGTCTTGATGTATGGAGAAATATGTTATAGCAGATACTTCGAATAAAATGCTGTTTCTCGATTTTAAACTAATTTGACTTTTTCAGGTATTTGTATTGTTGTGTTCTTCATATAAAAGTCAGTGATGTATTTTTTAATCAAAAAATACAAGAAATGGCTTACTTTTTTTCAAAAAGTTGATGGGAATATGGTCCCTTAAATTTCTTTTAAGAAAATTCTTTACTTGAGAGGTTTCATTCAAGCTATCATTCTTAGCGCTTGGTTTGTATAGGATCTTGTTATACTAGAATAATGATTCTAAAATGACCTGACAACCTACTTATGAGATATGAGTATTCAGAATCTTTTTATTGGGCAAGTTTTCTCAATTGCCTCTTTCCTATCTTAGTATGTAATCTTGAGCTTAAAGTTATCTAATACTCATTTTTTAGATTATAATTGAGGATTGTCAATAGTTCTTGAGATTCTCTTTTCTTAATTTTGGAGAATGACAACAAATATGTATATGTTTACTCTCTATTCCTTACTTGTGTAGTACTATTAAGTAGTCGTGTAATCTCTTATTTTTAATGTATATTACTCGTTGTTGCTTCCCTTCTTTATCTCTTGCTCTTTTGCTGACATATTTTTCTAGCAGTTCTGTTTTAGAAATATCTCTTTTGAGCCAAGGGTCTATAGGAAATCATCTCTATAGGAACTCATAATATTACAAATACTCAAAATTGCACTTTTTAACTATGGAAAAAACAATTTTTCACAGAAAAACTAGTTCAATAAGAAATCAATAATGCAGGTATCATTACACATCGTCATACATATGTGATTAACCAAACTGGTCTATGAATAAGGCGAAGAGGGAGTGCATGAACCTACATCAATTCAATAAGGGGAAAGGAAACAAAAGAGAGATGGATTTTTAAAATCAAAATAAGAATACCTAGTGAGAGAGCAGCAACAAAGACAAGGAGAATACATAGATTACCTGGTAAGGACAAGAGAGACAAGTTCGCGCCATGGCCAATGAGGAAGAAAGTTTTTCTCTAATTCGTATGGGTGAATTTTGAGGATGAGGAAGAGAGGTTTGCCCTACTCTCTGTAGGTAAATATGTTGGTAGAGAGATTCTCCCAGGAAATAAACTTTAGGAAGAATATATATTAAGTAAAAATTATATAGCAGAATTAACTTTAATACTCGAATGTAGGGAGCTTAGCGGCAATTTATTTATTGCCTCTAAACAAATGTACCTAAAAGTTCTTTTTGTAGTAGTGTGCAAACCTTAGTAAATTCATAAAATTGACTAGTATCTTACATTTTTGGAGTGTTATTTGGATGTGTTTCAATAATTTTGCTAGCGGGTTGTGCCATTTAAGAATTCATGTCTCTTTTTGTGCTTTTTGGTAGATAATAAAGGAGACGTTGCAAGCTGACTGTCTTAAATTACTAGGTTGTGATAAGACCGAGAGAAGACAAACAATAGATCAAGTAAACAATCTCTTCATTCATAGTGTTCTAACTCTGTTTTGACATATTTTTTGGTAGTACCTTTCTGTTGTCATTCAAGCGCATGGTCTGCTGCATAGTGTATATAAATGATCTACTTGGTAGTGTTTTTGGACCGCTCATACTAAGTGAGATAAAAATGTGTTGTATAATCATATGTGGGTTGTCATATTATGTGAGGGATATAAGAATGAACTTTTCAGTTCCTTGATAAACCACAGGGAACTTATTTCAGTTTCTCTATCAAAAGTTACTTTAATTATGATATAAAATGGTCATGAATATAGATGTTTATGATCTTACCAAAAAAATGAATATAGTAATATATGATTAGGCTACGTAAATGCTTCCCTCCCATTGCACAACACATGAAGAAACGGAAGCCTCAACATTTGACCTATTAGGGAGTTCGATATCAATTATCCCCTCTCCAAGATATCCCTCCCTTCCAGATACATTCATCCAATATATAATGTATTATTCACAATCCATCACCTATGTATCCGCATGTTTCCTGATGTATCCGAAATCTTAGAATTTTAAGGGACTTTTGTCGAATTTTTGTATAGTTGTGATATACATTTATGTTGCAGTAGTTTAATCCCAATAGTATTATGAACTCTTACCAAAATAAAAGATGAGTCATACGAGGAGTCGAATGTTGTTTACAACATATGTTTTGGAACAAAATAATCATCCTTTTATTTCTTGAAATGAATGCTAATACTAAAAAATGTATGAAATACATAAATCACATGCAAATAAGGGCTAATTACATCTTTATTCGGGAAGTTTCACAATCACAAACTTTAAAAATTATTTATTGTTTTCAAATTCATTGAAAATGTTACATTACTTAAGATTATGTTGGCTTTATTAAAAAAGGAAAATAATGGAAAATTAACTAATCCTCCCATGATTCTTCCAATAACATTTGAATCACGGCCAAAAAATTTCCTCATAACTCGTAAAAAATTCAAAATTTTAAAATAGTTCAAGCAAATAGTTCAATAGTGATGAAATAGTTGTTGGAGACAATATTTCCATTTCAGATACGTATCCCGATACATAACCCTTTTAGATAAATAACAATGAGTATATGTATCGGTTAATAAAATATAATTAAGTTTTTCATATTTATGTATTAGATACATAATTATGAACGTGATTAATACTGATTTTTATGCTTGAAATAATTGGAGTAATGTATCGATCAACAATAAGATTTATACACGATACATAGAACATATGAAACTTGTCATGTACTTGATGGTTGAAACATAAATATGATAATAAGTAAATACATAAATATCAACCAAATACATTAGAAATTTGAGTATTGGGTAGAGAAGGTCGTGTAGTAACGCCCTCAAACTTTTTCATATTTATATATTAGATACATAATAATGAAAATGATTAATACTAGTTAATATTTAAAATGATTGGGGTTATGTATCAACAATAAGATTTGTATTGGATACATTGTACACAACAAAATTGTAGTTTGATAGTTGAAACATAAACACGATACATAAGTAAATACATTAATATCAAGCAGATGCATTTAAAAAATTAAATCTTAGGTAGAGAAGGTCATGTAGTAAAACCCTCGACTCCCCCCCCCTCCCCCTTCCCCTTTTATGAAGCTTTTGCAACCAGTTATTTCGAACTAGAATTAGCATCCTTTCATAATTTCATAGTCTAGAATTTCTTAATCATTAAAGGATCCTTGTGGTGTTTGGATATAATTTCAACAAAACCATCCATATCCGAATCAAATTGACGAGAAACAATATCTTCATTGCTTGCGGATACATTACATTAGTAAATTGAAACTATTTTAATCCAAATTCTTATATATTGAAATAACAATAGATGATTAAGAAATTCCTCTACCTCTTTTTAGAATTTGAAACTGATGATAAGTTCTAGAATAACACAGTTGTAATTAAATATTATTGAGTAGAAGAAAGGACTGATACATTGGGAAATTATAGGCATGACTCAGGGTGAGTTAAGCGTTGTGTATGGAGAATGAGAAGGATGTATACGGAGGTGAAGAGAGAAAAAAGATAAAAGAGAGAAGATTTTGTAATGAATTTAAATGGTAGAAAATTTTAGAAATTATGCTATCTTAAATTTTATTTATTTGTAAGTTACCCAAAAATCAAAATTTGATGTCAACCAAACTAATGAAAGTTATTCTCCTCATGAATTGGGTCTATCCCTAAGCATGTCAAACAAACCTTTCCAGTGATGTGAAATTTTTCTCATCCAATGGAACTTTACCTTAATAAGATGGTGAACAATCAATCCGCATTGATAGTACATCTTATTATATGAAGATTCCTTTCTATGCCTTCTTGTGTTCCTCCTCTTCTATAGCTCCCACATAATTATAACAGGGATCACCGCCAAAACATGTTAAATCTTTATATCTTCTTTTAGTTCCCACCATTTGATAATCATATGTAGATGCAACCATTCAATATCAAACGTTGCACATGTAACATACTGCCTCAATAGGTCTTGGGATATAGTGGCTATTTGTTTCATGTGTCAGTGTCTCCATTTCTCCCTTTACAAGAAAATAATATTTGGAGATTGGGATTAATCTACTACAATAGAAATGTATATCGCAACTTTACAGAATTTCTATAAAAGTCCTACAAAATTATAAGATTTCGTATAAATTAGGAAACATGCGGATACATAGGTGACAACTTTGAATAACACATTACTTAATGGGATGAATGTTTTTGAGAAGGGGGGATGTCTTCGAGAGGGGATGATATAAATCGAACTCCCTAATAAGTCAAATGTTGAGGCTTCCGTTTCTTCATGTGTTGTGCACTGGGAGGGAAGCATTTACGTAAACTCTAACTTTTTAAAAGTTCATATAGGAGAAATGCCTAATCATAAATTACTATATTTATTTTTTTGGTAAGATCATAAACTACTATATTCATGTGCCCTTAACCTTTTTGTTTTGGGAAGTTATCCGTCAAACTCATTGTAAACCAAAGTAGCATCCTATTCTTAAATAGATGATAAAAATTGAAATACAAGCTAATGAAATATCATGACCATTTGATATCACAATTAAAGTAACTCAGAAAAGTTATTTTTTATAGAGAAACTGAAATAAGTTCCATATGATTTATCAAGCATCTAAAAAGTTCATTCTTACCTCGCATAATATGAGCCGCCCACATATGATTATAAAGCACATTTTTATCTAACTTAATATTAGCGGTCCACAAAACACTATCAAGTAGATTATTTAAATACACTATGTAGCCGACCATGCACTTGAGTGACAACAGAAAGGTATTACCAAAAAATATGTCAAAATAGAGTTAGAACACTATGAATGGAGAGATTGTTTACTTGATCTGTTGTTTGCCTTCTTTCGGTCTTATCACAACCTAATAACTTAACACAGTCAGCTTGCAGCGTCTCCTTTCTTTATCTAACAAAAAGGACAACAGAGACCTGAATTCATAAATGGCACAACCCGCTAGAAAAAATTATTGAAACACTTCCAAATAACACTCCAAAAATGTAAGCTACTTGTCAATTTTATAAATTTACTAAGGTTTGCACACAACTACAAAAACCACATTCGGGGACATTTGTTTAGAGGTAAATAAATAAATTGCTGCTAAATGCTCCCTACATTCGAGTATTACCGTCATTTGGGCCTTTTCCAGGGAAAAAAATATAATTACTAGCGATTAAAAGTTAATTCTGCTATATAATTTTTACTTAATGTATATTCTTCCTAAAGTTTATTTCCCGGTAAAATCCCTCTACCAACAAATTCACCCACACAGATTAGGGCAAACCTCTCTTCCTCATTCTCCAATTTCACCCATACAAATTAGGGCAAACCACTCTTCCTCATCGGCCATGGCGCGATCTCGTCTCTTTCGTCCTTACCAGGTAATCTTTGTACTCTCCTTGTCTCTGTTCGTACTCTCTCACTAGGTATTCTTTTCTTGATTTTGCAAATACATCTCTCTTCTATTTCCTCTCCCCTTATTGAATTGATATAGGTTCATGCACTCTGTCTTAACCTTTTTCATCGACCGATTTGTTTAATCACATATGTATGACGATGTGTAATGATACATGCGTTATTGATTTCTTATTGATTTAGTTTTTCTGTGAAAACTTCTTTTTCCATCAGTTAAAAAGTGTAATTTTGAGTATTTGTAATATTATGAGTTGCTATAGAGATAATTTCCTATAGACCCTCGGCTTAAAATAGATGTTTCTGAAGCAGAACTGCTAAAAATATATGTCATCAAAAGAGCAAGAGATAAAGCAGGGAAGCAACAATGAGTTATATACATTAAAAATAAGAGAACACACGACTACTTAATAGTACTACAAAAGTAAGGAATAGAGAGTAAACATATACATATTTGTTGTCATTCTTCTAAATTAACAAAGAGAATCTCAAGAACTATTGACAATCCTCAATTATAATCTAAAAAATGAGTATTAGATAACTTTAAGCTCAAGATTACACACTAAGATAGGAAAGAGGCAATTGAGAATACTTGCCCAATAAAAGATTCTGAATACTCATATCTCATAAGTAGGTTGTTAGTGTTAGAACAAAAATACTCAAGAAACTGATTTAAAAAAATAAAAATAGAGTGAACTTATGAAATTCCTTGTGTATATTAATCTGCAGAAAGTATGAATTTATACAATGAAAAAACATAAACATTAAAACTAAAATAAGAACATGTGACACTAACTACCATAAAAGGGGACCACTAACAGCCCTAACAGTTAAAGTTTCAAGTAAGTAAAGAGCAAGAGTTGAGTTTATTTCTCAAAAAGATATAAGGGAAATAAGTATTCCCTAGAGTTTTACAAATGTTTCACATTTGAGTAAAGAGGGGAACTAGAAGTTCCAAAAGATTTTTGAACTAATAGGGGAACATTGATTTAAAAAGGAGCTTTTTAAAGCTAATGGTTCAGTAAATTATCTCAACCCAAAGGAAGGAAGTTTTATTAAAAGTATGAGCTGAAGTACATTTTTGGGAGTAGTATTAAGCACCGATGTGGAGATGAGAGTTCATATTAACTCAAGTCTCCATGTAAACCATGTAGCCAACATGGGAATTGACGTGTAATATTTTTTAGATGTTCACGTAAGGAAAGCTAGTTGATCCACTAAGTTGAGTAAGGTTCTATACCGATGGAAAAGGTGTAGATGGTCCTCTTGCAGCGTGAGGTAAGACGTTGTATCATCACTTAGGCTTATAGTGATGGTTGTCGGTTAGAGAAACTGCCAGAGAGACAATATTACTTTCTTATATCAGTAAAGTTGAGTTTCTTATTGCATTCCCTTTAACGAACTAAGTTGCTTTTCACTGTTATATATACATACATACATATAAATATATATATATACATATATATATATATATATATATATACACACATATATAT
>NC_028643.1:7160987-7194159 GCF_001406875.1 Solanum pennellii | reverse complement strand
TTTATTATCTTTAGTATGCTCATGATCATGCCAGCAGGGATAGCTGGGGATTACTTGTGGTCCTAGGTTCCGTGTCCGCATCTCGGGGGTAGCTCGGGGCGTGACAAAACATGGTATCAGAGCAATAGGTTCAAAAGTCCTAAGATGTCTTAAAAAGCCGCACTAAGTAGAGTCCTTTTCATGGGTGTGAAGTGCACCACATCTAATGTTAGGGAGGCGATAAAGTGTTTTAGGAAAAACTTCACTTTCTTGTTACTCTTATCGTGCGTAAGTATGATCTTATTCCATTCTAACTTGACGTTCTACGTTTCAGATCATGCCTCCTCGTAGATCTAACGCTAGGAATGCGAATGCCAGGAATGCAAACGCAGCTCCTCCAATCCAGACCAAGAAGTCTCCAATGCTGAGTTCAGGAATGCCATACAGATGTTGGCTCACAGTATGACCCACCAGAACAATCGGGTTCATGATCCTATGAATGAAAATAGTGGATCAGCAGCAGCAAGGGTCCGTGACTTTGTTAGGATGAATCCGCCTGAGTTCTTAGGATTGCAGACTAATGAAGATCCTCATAATTTCTTGGACGAAATCAAGAAGATCTTTGAGGTGATGCATGTTACTAGGATTTATCGGGTTGAGTTAGCGTCATACCAGCTGAAAGATGTGTCTCATATCTGGTACACTCAGTTGAAGGAGAATAGGGGTGCAAATGCAGCTCCTATTACTTGGGAGTTCTTTAGTGAGACTTTTCTCGACAAGTTTTTCCCAATAGAGTTGAGAGAAGCAAAGGCCCAAGAATTCATGAACTTGAGGCAGGGAAACATGACAGTCCAAGAGTATGGGGTGATGTTTGACCAACTCTCCAGGTATGCTCCTCACATGGTTGCTGACTCCAGGGCTCAGATGAATAAGTTCTTGTATGGAGTATCAGATTTGAACATATCTAGGCTTATGATTCATGCCCACCAGGTTTAGGGTGATAATCTTAGGGAACAGGCTAAGGAAAATAAGAAGGCTAGGACTGGGAACTATGACTATTCTTAGTAGAAATCGGGTGGTGGAAATCGCTCGCAGGGTCATCAGAATTTTTCAGCTTCAGCCCTTTCATCAGCTAGTGTTCCATCCTCCAAGAATAGGTATGAACAGAAGGGCAGAGCACCAGGCTCTAAGTCTCAAGGAAGTGTTTCAGGCACCAACACTTACCCCACTTACCCTAAGTGTGGTAAGAACCATCCGGGCGTGTGTCTTGCAGGAAAAGAAGGATATTTTGGATGTGGTCAGTCTGGTCACAGGTTGAGGGACTGTCCTTCTAGACAGGGTCAAGGAGGTGGTAATGGTAGAGCTCAGTCTACATATTAAGCAGCACCAGCAAGTCGCCCAACTCAGCAGGGTACCTCATCTGGTACAGGTGGCGGTCAGCGCCAGAAAAAACTTTATGCTCTTCAGGCTTGCCAGGATCTGGAAGGTTCTTCTGATGTAGTCACCGGTACGTTACGAGTCTTTGATCTTGATGTTTATGCATTTTTAGATCCAGGGGCTACTCTTTGTTTTGTAACTCCTTATATAGCAGTCCAATTCAGTGTCAGTCCAGAAACACTCTTAGAACCCTTCTCAATGTCTACTCCAGTCGGTGATCCAGTTATCGCTAGACGGGTATATAGAAATTGCCCTGTCATAGTCTCTCAGAAAGTCACCTCACCAGATCTAGTAGAGTTAGAAATGGTAGACTTCGATGTCATTCTAGGCATGGATTGGTTACACTCATGTTATGCCTCAGTTGATTGTAGATTTAGGATTGTTCGTTTTCAGTTTCCAAACAAACCAATCTTAGAATAAAAGGGTAGTAGCCTAGCGCCTATGGGTCGATTTATTTCTTACCTTAAGGCCAGAAGGATGATATCTAATGGTTATCTCTATTATCTAGTTCGGGTTAGGGATTCAAGCCGTGAAACCCCATCTCTTGAGTCAGTTCCAGTAGTCTGTGAATTTCTAGAAGTATTTCCAAAAGATCTTCCCGGGGTTCCTCCCAAAAGGGAAATCGAATTTGGAATTGATCTCCTTCCATATACCCATCCTATTTCTATTCCTCCTTACAAAATGGCTCCAACAGAGCTTAAGGAATTGAAAGAGCAGTTAAAGACCTTCTAGATAAGGGTTTCATCAGATCTAGTATTTCACCATGGGGTGCACCAGTATTGTTTGTAAAGAAGAAAGATGGTTCTCTCAGAATGTGCATTGACTATAGATTGTTGAACAAGGTCACAATAAAGAATATGTATCCCATCCCCAGGATTAATGACTTGTTTGACAACCTTCAGGGTGATAGTCATTTATCAAAGATAGACCTCAGATCAGGTTATCATCAGCTCAGAGTCAGAGATAGTGACATTCCAAAAACAGCCTTCAGAACTCGGTATGGTCATTATGAATTTGTAGTTATGTCGTTTGTACTGACCAATGCTCCTGCAACTTTCATGGATATGATGAACAGAGTGTTCAAATAGTACTTAGACTTGTTCGTTATCGTATTCATTGATGATATCCTCATTTACTCTAGGAGTGAGGAAGAAAATGCAAGTCATTTGATAGTTGTTCTGCAGACTTTCAAGGATCGCTAGTTATTCGCTAAGTTTAGCAAATGTGAGTTTTGGTTGCAATCCGTTGCTTTCCTTGGTAACATTGTATCTAGCGAAGGGATCCGCGTAGATTCACAAAAGATAGAAGCAGTGAAACAATGGACCAGACCTACCTCTGCAACAGATATCAGAAGTTTCTTAGGTCTAGCAGGTTAATACAGAAGGTTCATGGAAGGATTTTCATCCATAGCCTCACCATTGACTAGGTTGACTCAGAAGATGGTCAAGTTCCAATAGTCAAATGATTTTGAGAAAAGCTTCGCAGAATTGAAAACTAGATTGACTACAGCTCCTGTCTTGACTCTATCAGAGGGTTCAGATGGTTATGTGATCTATTGCGATGCATCCAGAGTTGGCCTTGGTTGTGTGTTGATGCAAAGAGATAAGGTTATATCTTATGCCTCTAGAAAGCTTAAGGTGCATGAGAAGAACTATCCAACTCATGACCTCAAGCTTGTGGCAGTGGTGTTTGCACTCAAGCTATGGAGACACTACTTGAATGGTGTTCATGTAGATGTGTTCACCGATGATAAGAGCCTTCAGTATGTGTTCACCCAGAAAGAGTTGATCTTTGCCAGAGGAGATGGCTTGAGTTCATTAAGGATTATGATATGAGTGTGCATTGTCATCCTCGAAAGGCGAATGTAGTGGCCGATGCTCTTAGTAGATTATCTATGGGTAGTGTAGCCCATGTCGAGGAAAAAAGAAAGGAGCTAGTGAAGGATATTCACAGGCTTACTCGCTTGGGAGTTCGCCTTATGAGCATATCAGACAGCGGTGTAACAGTTCAGAATGGGGCAGAATCGTCTTTGGTAGTGGAGGTTAAGGAAAAGCAAGAGAGTGATCCGATCTTGCTTGAACTAAAGGGTGCAGTCAACAATCAGAGAGTGGAGGTTTTCTCCCAAGGCGAAGATGGTGTACTTCGCTACCAAGGTAGATTGTATGTTCCTGATGAGGGAGAGTGAGGCAGCATATTCTTGCAGAAGCTCACAACTCCAGGTATTCTATTCATCCAGGTGCCACTAAGATGTACCGCGATCTGCAAAAAGTCTATTAGTGGAATGGCATGAAGAGGGATATAGCAGACTTTGTGAGTAAGTGCCCCAATTTCAAGCAAGTCAATGTAGAACATCATAAACCAGGAGGTATGACTCAAGAGGTCGATATTCCGACTTGGTAGTGGGATGTGATCAATATGGATTTCATCACAGGGTTACCTCGTACTCGCAGACAACATGACTCAATTTGGGTGATAGTTGATAGGATGACTAAGTCTTCTCGCTTTTTGGCGGTCAAGACTACATATTCGGCAGAGGACTATGCCAAGCTTTACCTTACTGAAATTGTGAGGTTGCATGGGGTTCCTTTGTCTATCATCTCAGATAGAGGTCCTCAGTTTACCTATCATTTCTGGAAGTCATTTCAAAAAGGTCTTGGTACTCAAGTTAACCTTAGTACAGCATTTCATCCATAGACGGATGGGAAGGCAGAGCGTACCATTCAGACCTTAGAGGATATGTTGAGAGCTTGTGTGATCGATTTCAAAGGTAGTTGGGATGATCACCTTCCTCTTATTGAGTTGGCCTACAATAATAGCTACCATTCCAGTATTCAGATGGCCCTTTATGAGGCTTTATATGGGCGTAGATGTAGATATCCTGTTGGTTGGTTTGAAGTAGGTGAAGCAGTTTTGATAGGGCCAGGTTCAGTCCTTTATGCTATGGAGAAAGTGCAACTCAATAGAGATAGACTTAAGACAGCCCAAAATCGTCAGAAATCTTATGCAGATGTAAGGAGAAGGGAACTGGAGTTCCAAGTTGATGATTGGATTTTTCTGAAAGTCTCACCTATGAAAGGGGTGATGAGATTTGTAAAGAAAGGGAAGCTCAATCCTAGATATGTAGGCTGTTACAAGATCTTGGAAAGCGTTGTCAAGGTGGCATATGAGTTAGAGTTTCCAGCAAAATTAGCAGCAGTGCATCCGGCCTTCCACATCTCACTCTTGAAGAAGTGCGTGGGTGACCCAGCCTCTATAGTGCCATTAGAGAGTGTGGCGGTGAAACATAGTCTTTCTTATGAAGATATACCAGTTGAGATTCTTGAACGTCAGGTTAGAATGTTGAGAAACAAAGAAGTCGCTTCAGTCAAGGTTTTGTGGAGGAGTCAGTCCGTAGAGGGAGCTACTTGGGAAGCAGAAGCAGCCATGAAAGCCAAGTATCCTTACCTTTTTCCTTCCGATTCCATTCCAGCTTGAGGTAATAGTTCCGCTTCAGTTTTACAGTCATTCATGCGTAAATTAAATTTTAAAATCATGTTCCCTCAGTTTGTACTATCATTTTTAGCATAAATGCATGTACTCAGAACTCAATTCAGTCAGAATTCAGTTCTCCGTGCTTAGTAGTGGGGTTCGCATCTCTCTCCCTTTATTTCAGCTAGTTTAGTCTTCATTCGAGGACGAATGTTCCCAAGGGGGAGATAATGTTACACCCCATAGTCAAAACATACCAAAACTTAGTTTTTCAAAAAAATCTGTAGGTGCTACCAACGGTGGCATCGACGGACCGTAGCCTGAACCACGGTGCGTCCTGCACAACCGTCGATGGGATCAGAAACTCCCAAAACATTAAGCCTAGAAAAATTGGTTAAGTCTTGGATGACGGACGGACTTACGGTCCGTAGTCCGTGATCGTCGATCAAGACTCCCTTCTACCACTCTCTTACAAGAGCTAAGGATGACCAGCATGTTTCGTAAGTGGACCTACGGTTCGTAGGTCTGACAATAGGTGGAAAATTTGCAGCCAGTTAAGGGGAAATGCAGTTGAGTCAACTTAAAATGCTCATAACTATTAGCCCAAAATGATTTAGGTCTCCCATGACTTACCCACAGATAAATAATTGAATTATCTTTCCATAGCAACCGACCTTTCTAAAATCAGACCTCCGAGTAAAAATTTCAACGACGGGGCGTCTGGCGCATGACGGACCGTCTGTCCTGGCCGTCGTGAGGGCCGACAACAACCTTCCCAGGGGTCTTTTTGACCTTTCCTACTCTATTTGAACCCTAAGTTACGTCGTTTTGACCCTAAATAATCAGATTTTAGTCAAATTAAGCCTAAAAACATAATTAAAACATATCCAAGTCAAATCATTAAGTAAAAACTCAGAAAATTAGAAGCAAGAGAGGAGAAAAAAGTTCAAGAACCCTAGTTCAAGAACTCCACAAGCTCCAGTAGTTCAAGCCCCGAAAATTAAGTATTTTCCGTGGATTTCATCACCAGGTATGTGGGATTTCACTAGTGGGTTTCTTTCAGCCATTGGGTCCTTAGTTTCAGTCAGTTCTTGATTCTCTTATCATGATTAAACTTAGGGTTTCTAGAACTTTGATATAACTTCATGAATTTATTAAATATATGTTCCAAATTAGATTATCATATTATTACTCAGATTATTGCATGAATTTCAGAACCCTAGCTTTGTATTTCTTTAGTTCTTGAATTCTAGGTCATATATTTCAGACACTTCAGATATACATTCCTCAGTTATAAATGCATAATTACCAGATTAATTATTGCATGTTGAGTTTGCATGTTCAGTTTCGAGATATCCAGTATTTACAGAAATTCAGATATAATCATTTAATTTACAGAATTCATTAGGAGTAGCATAATACCGGGTTGGACTAGGGTTTAGCGTACCCAATAGTCCCAGAACTACTAGCCAAGTAGGTTGTAAGTCCCCTCTGTGGGCAATCAGTTTAGTAATCACGCCAGTATGCCTTTATACCTTTGGCAGGATATATTGGGTCCTCTCGATGGGGCATATACATCGGACTCCACATTTAGCTCATGTGGTTTTATTATCGGTTATTACTAGCTCCCACAGTTCAGTCAGACTCTCTGCATTGACCATTTATCAGTATATTCAGTATTCAATTTCAGCATGTTATAAATTGAACATTGCATCCAGTTAGCTCAGAAATCAGCACATCACGTTCAGATTATTATACTTGTTTTTGTGCTTGTTCAGTTATGTTTTGTTTCAGCTTTACTTTATCCTACATGCCCAGTACCTTTCATGTACTGATGCATATGTGCGCTACATATTCTGGTGATGTAGGTTCAGGTTCTCAGCATTCAGATCACGCATAAATTGATTTCCCGATCTCCAGTTCAGCAGATTTAGTGGTGAGTCCTCATTCTCCGAGGACAACAATCATGAGTTTCATTTTGGTCTTTAGTCATTTAGTTTCAGTTTTTGCTAGATTTAGCTGGGGCTTGTCCCCATATTTCTAGTCTAGTTTAGAGGGCTATTTTCAGACATAGTTAAATTCAGCTTAGTATTGAGTTAATGTTTCTTTAGATTAAACTCATTGTTTTCAAATATCTCAGTTATAGAATATGGGTATTCCCCATCTTTTCATTTTAAGTATGATTTAGCTTCCGCAGCAGTTTATTATCTTTAGTATGCTCATGATCATGCCATCAGGTTAGCTTGGGATCACTTGTGGTCCTGGGTTCCGTTTCCGCGTCTCGGGGGTAGCTCGGGGCGTGACAATTGTGATGGTTGTCAGTTAGAGAATGTCCCAATAGACTCTCATGGCATTTTATAAACAAAAAATTTGCTCATTAATGAGGCATACACGCTGTATTAACTCATATATTAGTACACCTTAACCATACACACATTATCAATCATAAGCTAATAAGGAAGCAAACAAAATAACAACAATATCATGAGATATAAAAAACGGCAACAACTAGAAAGTATTGCAGCATGCTACTCAACCAGATATATTCTAAAACTATGACAAAACTTGGGGAAGATTTGATCAAAACATAGCTTAAACTAGATCAATAACTCAACGCAACAACATATATTATCAGCAAGAGGAGTAACACTTAACTATATTAAAATGCTTAAAAAGCAAATCGGTATCACCATTAAGGAAATGATCATAAAGTAAATAACAACAATATAATCAAAATCTAAAACATAAACAACAAAAACACGAGATTAAGATGAATTTAATAAAAGGAAAGGGATATTACCTTTTCTCGAGCAGCGACTGGAACAACAAGCAAGATGAGAACTTTCCAAGGCCACAAATTAGCTCAAATTAAACCTTAGACCTCTGTTCCTCTTAAACTATTTTCTAACAATATTTTGTATGTATATTCTTTTTTCTGTCCCCGCTTTCCCCCGTTTTCAGTTTATACCTTCTCCCTCTTATATGCTTCAAAACAATATTATTTAAATAAAATATTCAACTAGAAAAATAAAATATTTTGAGATGATTTTCAAATATTCATAAAATGTACAAATATAGACATAATTATGTAAAAATTATAAAAAGTGACAAAACTATTTAAATAACTTGCAAACTTTTTTATTTTATATTTGAAATATTCGAAAACTAGTTAAACTAGTTATTTTAGATTATTGAAGATTGAAGAAGCTTTATGATTAATCTATATTTTGAAGGATTAAAATTGAGTTTCAACACTGCAGTCTTTTCTTTTTTACTGAGAATTACATTGAAATCTTCGCCAACTGCCAAGGTAATAGATTCTCTTGAGAAATTTCTTCAATTTGTTCTCATAATTCCAACCTCTCCAAAACATTGATGTAATGAGACATAATTTGTCGTTCATTCTAAAATACTTTTGTATTGTTTCTTTTCTCCCGTAACTCAGTCTTGTTTTATTGAGTCTTATTTGCTTTCCTTTTGTCGTTACATATCTTCTAAGATTTTCTTTCCTCCTCATTGCTATTTGACACTAGTTTATCAATAGTCTCCTTCTTTGGGTATAGTTCAAGATGTTATGCATAGTTTTAACGAACTCAAGTCCAATGTAACAGTAACCAACTTCTCAACTATATTAACAAGACTAGAGTTCATGTTACACCCTTAAAATGAGATAAGGTAGCTAGAGCCTCACATGTCCCTAAAAAGGTTAATAATAGGTTAATTAATTGTTTTATAGTTTACATAATTGATTTCAAGTAACTTGGAGGTCAAACATCTAAGAACGTTAAGACGTTCAAAAGTTGTTCTTCAGACGTGTTAGCGAGTCCTTGTATGTTTGCCTTATTTTATATGTTGTTTGGAGTTGAAAGGCAGCGTAGTTGAACCTTGTATCCTAATAAGCATGTTAAGGATAAAAGCGTCCAGGTCCGACCTCCCAAGGATCGCCCTAGGGGTCCACGAAGGGACCCCAAACTTTGGCCAACCAGGCTGCCCAAGGCAGCAGAATTTGTGCCTTGGTGAAACACAAGCGCGCCGCACCCTTGTAGCACACTTCACTGTCCAAAATTAATTTCCAAGAACTTGCGGGAACAGCTCCGCGACACAGACTTGTTCCTCCACGAAGATTCCAAAACTGAAAGTTGAGTTTGACATGTCTAAAAGTCCTAATAAATATGGGGTTTTTTGGTATCTTAGGGGGACGTTTATTAATTGATTTTTAGACCTATTTAACCCCTTTCCAAACCAAAACCCCAACACCCATTAAGAAATCAAAATCCCCAAAATTCTCATCTTTTCTAAGTTCTCCTAAAACCTCCATTGAAGACCAAGCTAAAGAACAAGCTATCGAGTTGGATTCTTGGATCTTTCTTTTCCAATCCTTCATGGGTCTTCCATCAATAAGGTATGGTGATCCTTCATACCTATATAACCATTTATCTATGGAGTCCTTTCAAAGGTTTTCAAAAGATGATTCTAAGTCAAAAATCCTATTTTTCAATCTAGCCATGGGTTCATTCTCAAATTTATTTAAAAACCATTCTAATAATGAATATATGTTTAGTTACTGATTTTATGATAAATTTTTATCCAATTTTATGAAGAACTCGTGATCCTCCTAATTTCTCAAATTGGCCTATAATGTGGCTCTTGTAATCTTGATTTCATGCTTATAGAATTGTGATTAGATTGTATTGAATTGCTTATTTCTATTACTAACTATATCAATTGAATATGAATTATGGGGTAATGATTAAATAAGATAATTAACTTGAAGATTTGGTAAGTTGACCAATTTCTTCTATTTATCCTAGATTGTACATTGAATTGTGTTGATTGGTATGGTCCACTTATGGTGGCGGTGTTTATATTCTTGTACGTGTTTATGTATTATGATCATGGCCTTGAAGACATTAGATGCGAGATGAATTAATATAATGATTTGCATACTTAGGAAGTTGAAGGATTTAGCCTTGCTTCTAACATCATGTTTTAAGTAAATTGATGTTATCTGATGTATATGAGTAGCCTCCCACACTAGTTGCATGATTTAGGTGTGTGGATGATTTATGTATATATGTGATGATCATGTTAGGGTTAGGTATGGTCTAAGATGGCTAATGTTGATGAATACTCTTATAGCATGACCCCGACCCATATGAACCCTATATGAATGTGTGATCAAAGTATGCTAGGAGTCTTCTATTCTAATGATTGCGTATGTTCTTGTCTCCTATAATGTAATGTGAATGTTTGTAGTTTATAGTCTTTAATACTATATATGTGTGTATGACTTCAGACTTGAGGAACGTTGTACATGTGTTGTGAACTTTAGAGGGTGGCTTCCTCAATACTATGTGATAGTCATTATGTGATCATGTTCACCTATGAAAACACACACAATTTATGCATATCTATCAGTAGGATAGATTCATGACGACTAAGGAAAGTATAGTTCCCCTATGCATCACTTACTATTTCTATGCATGTAAAGTATATGATTTATGAAGTTATGAACATATGTGCCTAAAGGTGTTTATGTGAAGGTAGATCTCACATATATGTGTACACACACACATGCGTGTATGAATATGATATGATTATGTGAAATAAAATTCTCACATAAGGTAGGTTCTATGATGAATGTAGCATTCTCACCCTAGATACCTTAGATCAATATAATATATGAGGGAGTAAGTCCCTAAGACCTATTCTTTTGAAATAACGGTGTCTAAAGGCTTAATGATATTTAAAAACGGAGTTATTGCTTAGCACCAAGTGAACATGAAAAATGAAAGTGAGAGCTTCACGTTAGTAAGTCCGGCCTCCCACATGGGTTTCTTCACGACTTGTAATGTGGGTTCCCAATATACGTGTTGTCTCATGAGATAGAAACCTTCACGCATAGTTAGTCAAGGTTTCTAGAAGCAATCTGCTTGTTCCATAAATATGTCCCACATAAGACTCTTGCTTAGTGGACCCACCTAGAATAGCTATGTACGAATGGTTGCACCATCGGCAAGTGTTAACCCTCTCTTTTCGGTGTGGGAGTAGAACACCCGATTCCATGTAGCTCACATGGTCTATGTTTGTTATGTGTCTCCCAAAGGTTAATAAAATAAGTAAGATAAGAATATGAACACTAATCTAAATTCCTTGAGAAGTGTACTTGGTATAGGTGGAGTATGGACCCTACCTATACATTGCGCTAGAGACTTCAAGAACAATAGGATTGGAGACCTTTATGAAGTAAATACTTATGTTACATATGACTTGTAT
This sequence comes from Solanum pennellii, assembly GCF_001406875.1. Lineage (NCBI taxonomy): Eukaryota > Viridiplantae > Streptophyta > Magnoliopsida > Solanales > Solanaceae > Solanum > Solanum pennellii. The sequence goes on along the minus strand of NC_028643.1, from coordinate 7,182,999 downwards.
GAATGCATGTTAAGTGACCTTTTTATGTTAATATATGAATTATGACTATGCATGTGAGTTACGCTTATGACTTCGAAATGAGTTTACTTAGTATATGTGGGGGTATGGGACTCCATGTGTACATTGCACAAGTAACATTGTGAAAGGGTTATGAGGGTAGTTTACCTATGATATGAACTAAATTATTTATGAAGAAGGTTGTAGTAACGTAAAGAGTCCTTATATGTTGGTATGAAGTATGTGGCCTTATTTCTAGTTGTAAATGAATATGTTATGACTTGATAGATTATGTTATGACTTGTTGAATATGTTATGCCTAGTCTAGGGTGACTTCTTAGGTAAACTTGGTGGAAGTAGCATTATGGGATGCTACCTACATATAGCACTAGTGTGACTTAGGAGTTGCCTTAGGTGATGGTCCTTATGTGAAGTTGATGTCTTTGATGTGCTTATGACTTGTGAGTATATGTGGTTCTGTTTATGAAGCATATTATGAAAGACTATTCTAAGGTGACCTCAAAGTGAGACATTGTACTAAGTACACTTGAGGGTTACTTAAGGAAAGAAGTAACATAGAAAGAGAGGTAATGTATGGTATGTATTGAATATGTTTTAAAGTATGATAAATGACGTTATGTGCTATTATGAGTAGTATCCATGTCTATATCATGTATGTGAACTATCTTGAGCTTATATGTGCATATGTTCATGAAGTTTACTTAAAAGACATGTTGCATGATTTCAAATGAAATGTCCTCTTTAAACGCATGTTTTTGCATAGTTGTCATAATTAGTGCATTCTTGTACTAATACCATTCTTCTTCATCTATTTACACAAGTGTAGTTGGTGATGGCTAGAAAATGTCTCCTAAGTGAAGAGCTTGGATATATCTCCCAAGTTCAAGTAAAGGGACCCTTATGATTTAAGGATTGCCTATGTCAAGATATTTCTTGAAATTGACGTAATAGCTTAGACTTATATTTATGTTGTTAAGGGTCGATATATATATATATATATATATATATATATATATATATATNGGGACTCCATGTGTACATTGCATGAGTAACATTGTGAAGGGGTTATGAGGGTAGTTTACCTGTGATATGAACTAAATTATTTATGACTAAGGTTGTAGTAACGTAAAGAGTCCTTACATGTTGGTATGAAGTATGTGGCCTTATTTCTAGTTGTAAATGAATATGTTATGACTTGATAGATTATGTTATGACTTGTTGAATATGTTATGCCTAGTCTAGGGTGACTTCTTAGGTACACTTGGTGGAAGTAGCATTATGGGATGGTACCTACCTATAGCACTAGTGTGACTTAGGAGTTGCCTTAGGTGATGGTCCTTATGTGAAGTTGATGTCTTTGATGTGCTTATGACTTGTGAGTATATGTGGTTCTGTTTATGAAGCATATTATGAAAGACTATTCTAAGGTGACCTCAAAGTGAGACATTGTAGTAAGTACACTTGAGGGTTACTTAAGGAAAGTAGTAAGATAGAAAGAGAGGTAATGTATGGTATGTATTAAATATGTTTTAAAGTATGATAAATGACGTTATGTGCTATTATGAGTAGTATCCATGTCTATATCATGTATGTGAACTATGTTGAGCTTATATGTGCACATGTTCAAGAAGTTTACTTAAAAGACATGTTGCATGATTTCAAGTGAAATGTCCTCTTTAAACGCATGTTTTTGCATAGTTGTCATAATTAGTACATTCTTGTACTACTACCATTCTTCTTCATCTTTTTACACAGGTGTAGTTGGTGATGGCTAGAAGATGTCTCCTAAGTGAAGAGCTTGGATATATCTCCCAAGTTCAAGTAAAGGGACCCTTATGATTTAAGGATTGCCTATGTCAAGATATTTCTTTAAATTGACGTAATAGCTTAGACTTATATTTATGTTGTTAAGGGTCGTGTCCCTATTTTACTCTATTGATGTTGAGTCTAAGATGGCACAAGACACTTAGAGTCTAACTATGTATTATGATACACACACACACACACACACACACACACACACATATATATATATATATGAAGTAATGTTCTAGCATATGATGTGCTATGAAAAGTTTTAAATTTTCCGCTATTTTACGATTACGCAATGAAAGATATCTAAGGGCTTGTCTTCGATCTCCGAGAGGTTGACGACACCGTGTTAAGATTCAAGAATATCATAACTTCTAGGGTATACCCTCGGGTCGTAACGGTTCAATTACAAATCCACATAGAAAATGCAACAACGCAAACAACAAAAAACCAAACTGAATCATAGAAACACTAAACATAAGAACTAGGGAACTGATAGACAGTAGAAGCGAGATGAGAAGCTTAGACTCACAATTGAGGATGAGAAACGTAGATTCTGTCTTTCCCATGATTCATGATCCCCTCTCATAATGATATCATGTTCTATTTAACAATACCCTCAATATAGATGCAAATTATCCTTTGTGAAGGCCTGGCCATGTTGCTTGTATTGGGCCTACTTGTCCCAATACCTATCCCTGTGATATACTTGTTAGTACAGTTATTGGGATGGGGCTGATTCATAACAATAGCATTGTTCCTCATTATTTACTTGATATCATGTATGTATTGTAATATTTAGGAACATAATCATATTTTATCAAAATTCATTTTTCAAAATTTCTTCATTCCTCTTCTTAATGCCAATGTTTATGGATCTGTGAAATTTCCCCAATCAATCCACTTCTACCCTCACTCATACATAACTTGGTCTTATTTGACTCCTTGTCTCCATGTCTACATGAAGCGGCTTACCCATAATTGCTCCCTAAATGGTATCTCTTCCAAAGAAATTTGGTGGTAAATATCAGTAAAGATATTCATACAATTGTTGACGTGTAGTTTCTTCTTAAATATCAAATAGAGGATCTCATTTCAATATTCTAATAAGGTATGACCAATTGCGATCATGATGTAAAAGGGACAATTTTGATAACAGGTTCAGATAGTCTTTCAACAATTTTGCCCTTATAAGTACATGTTTGTTACTCAATAATACAATATTTTAGAGTCTGAAATAAAACCTTTTGATAAGACTACCGAATCCAAAAAGAGTAACTGAAGTATCTCATAAAAGTAAAAATCAAGTGCGCATGGTCCGTGAAGTTCTTTCTTTTTGAAAAAATAAAAGAGGCAACCATAATTATTTTGCTTCTCTTTTTTTTGTTATTGATTTAATAAATAATTAGGAATTCTTCTCTTCTATGTTTGTTTTGTGGTTGGGTGGGGTGGGGAAGGAATTTTTTTTAAATAAAGAATTTTAAAAATATGATTTTTGAACAAGGAAATAATATTTTTTTGATAATAAGGATAACCAAATTCGAAGAGAGTTTCTTAAGTATCGCATCAAAGTGAGAATCAAATTAGCATAGTTCATGAATATCATGGGATCTCCCTTAAAAATCACCATTGCCTAATTAGTTATAACCATCTAAATATCATGACGCTATCCCTTAAAAATCGTAAGCCTAACCTAGATCTATCACCTGATGACTACTCTGCTATTTTATTCAACACATATACTTGGTCTTTACTAACACAATATTGCATCATCATAAACTCCCTTTTGGTGAAAGTATACTCTAACTCATCCTGACTTGTAACAATTACTCTACCTTCTATCATGAAATTTATGCAAACTCATTACTTCTTAGTTTACCCATAAGGAAAAACTCCTAAGTAATAACTTGTGGGTGCATGACTGCAACAACATAATTCTTCACATATCACTATCTTCCTTTCTTAGATAACTATACCTCTGCATGCATTCTTTTAACTCTCGGCACTTTTACTACTAGGACTTATGACATTATAAGTGATATTGTCTTTTCGAGTGAAAATATTGTCCAAGCTCAACACACTTCGTCATAAGCATCTCAATCGAAACAAGGTTTAGAGAAGAGAGGTTGTAAGTACATCTACTTTTAGCTTGTACGCACAATTCATATGAATAAGAGTACATTCTTTTGAGTGTCAACATAAGCTAACTCACAGGTTTCTCTCATGCCCCTCTATAATCTTATGACTTTCTAGAGACTTTTGCTGACAATAACTCGTCGATAAGGATTTGGGATTTGATTTTCAACTACCTTGAGTATGACGGGTAATTGAATGGATTTGAGAAACACACGAGTTTGAATAAGTTTCTTATGACATGGTTCTATTTCAAAATTTAGAGTATGAAAGAAGAGAAATTTTTCTTAAATGTGTGTAGTCCCTCATTTACATAAGTAGGACCCTCACAACTATAAGTAAGATCCTACTGACACGACTTCATATCCACCCTTGGGTACTTTAACTCTATGCTCAGATACCAACATTGTCACACTCCGAGCCTATATCCTGGACGTGGATGATACTCGACAACCATTTTTGGTCCCCAAGCAAACCTTTTGGCTTGGATGACTACATATCGGAAAACTCACTCAAGCAACAATACTTAAAATAGGATTTTGAAAATTTAAACTCAAATTAAATATTCAACTCATTTGTCTCTAAAATACTCAATAATATAAGTATAATAGTTTTCAAAAAAAAGAAAGCAAGGAAAATTAGTAATGAAAGACTCGTCAACTTTATCTATGTATGAAGTCTCTAATGTCTAAGATAGGTTTCGGGATAAGACCCATGAAACCTCTAAACAACTAAATTAAAAGTAAATGTGAAGTCCTCGGAATACAATGAGGTTCACTAAAAGCTAACTGGAGAGCAGAGTAATCTCAACAAAGCACATGTGATGATCCTGAACACTTTTATCTGCATCATAAAAGGATATAGGTCAAATAACATCAGTACATTTGAATGTATGAGTATGTAATATAACTAAAAAAAATAAATGTATGAAAGGGCTGCAATAGACATTACATAAACTCAACTAATGTAATGAACTAAAGGAATGAAATTATTTGAGCTTTAGAAAAATATTTACTTATCTCTAACACTCAACATAATAAGTAATATAAAAATTACACTTTAACTCTATTGGGATATTCTCTAACTGACAACCATCAATATAATACAACACCTTGTCCACGTTGCCAGAACTATCCTATATGGGATATAGGACACCTCAACTAAGTGGATCCACTAAGCTCTTCCAAAGGAAATAAGGATTCATCTAAAAAAGTATGATCTTGCACCCATATTGGCAAAACATAGTTTATGGGGGATATGAGTTGTTTGAACTCTCCCTCATATTGGTATTTAATACTACTCCAAATAATATATACCCTTTCTCAAATGTATAAAAACATTTCTCTTTCTCTAGTTTGAAATAATTTCTCAAGCTAACCATTTAAAAGAGTTATCTTCTTTGAAATATCTCTGCAGCTCATTGCGCATTTAGAAAACAATGTTCTCTTTCTTCAAAGTAAAAATACTTTCTCTTTGTTGAGATATACTAAGAAAAAAAACCTCTTTAAGAGGTAATTTCATTGTAATTAATTTTTCTAAAAACTCTTTTAACTTTTCTAAAAAAAAAAAAGGGTCTACTCTTTCTTCATATAAAATAACATCTTGGAAGTACTTAGTTCTCTTATATTTTTTCTTAAACTCCTCATTACTTCCTCAAAATTCAGTTTAAACACTAATATTTTGTTTAAAATATTCTCAATGAGAATTCAATGAATACTCAAGAATAAGGTTCATGCTGAAATTAGACATGAACGAATCAACCAAAGGATCTCAATAACAATATAGAAAATTCAATACTCAGATTTCAAGAACTCATAACTCAGTGACATTCCTCATCTCAAGAATACTCAAATCATAGAGTTCATGCTGAAATATAGACATGATCCAACCAACTCAAGAAACACAATGCATAACATATAGGAATTTAATAATTAGGAATAATATTTCCAAAAGAATCAGGAACTCAAGAACTCAAAATCAACTAATCTCTAGAAACTCAAATCTAAGGATAGAATCCCAGATTACCCTTTTATTGATTTGAAAGTAAATGTATAGAATGTAGAAGAACTAGTCTAACACTATGTTTGCAAGAACGAGGTTTTTTGGCAAAATCGACGGAACTCGAAGAACACGTGAACCCTAGTTTTTCTTCTCTTGGAACCTTGTTTTAATATCTTGAAGTGTTAATTAACGTAAAAGAATTGATTAACACTTTTAAGCCCTTAATTAGGTGCAAAACACCGTGGTTTAGGCTTATAATAAGGGTTAAAATGTTGTAGTTTAAATACCAAATGTATAGGAGAAAGACCAAAATGACCCCAACTTTTAAATTTTACAAGATACCTTAAAAGGGAGGTTTCACAGACCGTTAAGGCATCCTGATCCGTGAAAATTCACGAGCCGCGTAGATGGTCGTTAAACTTCATTTGGCCGACAATGCTTCTCTAAGACAGACATAAATATTTATTCGAAACTTAATGAGGATAATTTGATGGTTTTTGAAGGATTTCAAAGACCTTTATTTTAATAAGTCATGGACCACCTAATTCATAATGTGATGAGAGATATGATTGTTTGAAGTTGACCCAAAATATAAAAATTGATGGGTGACTTGTATGGACCCCCAAAAGGACCGTACAAGCCACCAAGGGCCGCCTAGGGTCCCGTCCAGGTGACCCCCTCCTTGTCAGCCTTTGACAGTTGGTCACATTGCCCTAAGCGGGTCTTGGTCCCCTAAACGGTCCGTATAGGGAGTCCTGAAGGGTCCATGGTCCATTTTGGGTTCGTGGACTTTTCAGTTAACCCTCTTTAGCCTTTCAATGTTTGAAGTGCTACATGAACGATTATAATTTTAAGAGTAGAGTTATATGGTGTTATAGAATGATTCGAGTCTGATCTTCGAAATTTTTGATGTATTACAGTCACATCAGGTTATAATTGATACCTAAATTGATTAAACTAACTGTCAATTTTGTTTTGGAAATTCAATTTTCTATTATTTTTGGGTCGATGGCCCATTTTCCAAAAGGATAAATCGATAATGTTTTTAAATTGAAGCCTTTATTTCCTCTTTTAATTAGAAACTAACCCCACTACATCCCTAATCATCCAATTACCTTTTAGATATCTACAAATAACTTCCCACTTCTTCATTTCTTCCCAATTCTATCTGAAATTGCTATCAATCATTAACTCTAGTAATTTTTGGTTTTATTATGTTAAACTTTCATCATTTACATGGATAATCGTCCTCTTCATCGAAGATGAGGAAAAATAAGTCTAGTGTGATTATATTTTAAGCTACTAAGTGCACATATGATTCAGTGTCTACTTTAATTATGGTGAAGCATATAACCAAAAATTTGCATTGAAATATAGTGAGGGTATTGTTCTTTTTTGCATAAACATAGACACTCAAATGCAAATCTTTCTTAAAATTTGAATTTGTATTTGAATTTGAATTTCTGTATGATTACTCGTTTATTGAAGTCAAATGATCGAATTTTATCTCAACCTAGGAGGATGAATGTTTACACTAATACCTTTAATAAAATAAAGTTTTTGTTTCAATTTGATTCTGTTTATAGAAAATACCCGAAAATCCTTGAACGTCGAAACATGAATAATTTGGGGGTTTTAGGAGTATGCATTGGGTTCTAGTGTTTTAAAAAATAAGTCAAAATATTTTTTTCCTGTTAAACGAATACTCCTATTTACTAGATATAATATAACTATAAATCATTACAAACAGAGATGGCCACATTAATACTTGGCTTAAAGATTTACAAATCAAATTACATGACGACCTTTTGAGCCTAGAAAAAGTAATTCATTCTTTGTCTACTTTTGAAATTCTTAACAAAAATAATATGGGGTCTATTAATTAGGAATCCAGAGAAGGTGGTGAGGGGAATTGAGGAGTCCTTAATTAGGAAACCCTGCATTAGTTAGATTTATAGGCTTACCGAGTGGGTCTATCATGTTTTATTTGTTGTCCTTTTTAGTGTTGACACTCAATTTTATCCCTTTGATATTTAATTAATTTTTCAAGCTTGTTGAATTTCAAACAATATGAAGTAATTATTTTGAAAAAATAAAAAAAATACTTTAGTTTTATGGCGATTTTCCTTTTTTTTCCTATAAAATATATTTCTATATACTTGAAATATATTTATTTATATAGTTTACAATAAATATTTAGAAAATCATTTACTAAAATGGTGCTTTAACTAAGTTAGCATTTTTATTTCAAAAAAAAAACTAATAATAATGAAAACCTTATGTCAAGATGATTGTTTTACGTTGTCTGAATTAAGAGGCTTAATAATTAATTGAAAGCATGATTCATTTATTTTTAATTTTTTATCATCTTATCATTTTCAAGACCAAGGGTCTTTTTTCCTTTGAAATCGAATTGGGCCTTAGCTTTTCAATGCAAACAAAAGAAACCCAAATAACCCCTTCACTATTCTATTCTCAATTTCCCTAATCCAACAATAACACATGCGCAGCCTCAATAACGTCAACCCAGAACAAGAACGAAACCAGTAACTCCAGCAGTACGTGACTCGTCCAAAACAGCCACGCAGAGTGCCCATCAAATTTAGTCTCGCGCGTGTCTCTCTCCCTCGACCTGATCCTCTCAAATGTTGGAGGACAAGGCCAGGTGTCTCCATCTCCGTACAAGCTCGTCCTTGGCTCAAAATCGAACGAATCTCCCCTCTTTTCTGTTTGAAAATGGTACGAATTCGTACACCCTCCAGCTCACCCACCCTTATCCTTTGAGATTTTTGAATTTGGGATTCTCCCACATCGTTTCTAACAAGAAATTCCCCGAAATCCCTTTCTTTTCACTGTTCAGAGGAGGATTTTCGGAGACCAAATAGTACCCAAAAAGTTTTGGGAATTCTTGGTTCCATAGTTCAAATTTTAAAACGTTTTGTGGCTTTTCGACTTACAGAGGTGGAATCGTTTCCAAACTCGCTGTCCCGATTTGCTGCTCAGCACAAGGTAATCACGTATCTTTTCCTTCTTGCTAGTTTAATTTAATTTTTGTATGAAACGTTTTCGTCTGCATTTTTTTTAGTTCTCTTGTTGGCTTCTTGTCTTCATAATATGACTGTTAGTTTAGCGTTTTCAATATATTAGATTGGCTGTGTTTGATTATATCCATAAAAATTTGCAGGTTTTCTTCAACTCTATTGGAATATTAGAGTACCCCTTTTGTTTGATTAACAATATGTTTAGTAATTTGAATTAGAATACCCCTTTTGTATAATTGTCAATATTTACAATAAGTTGTGGATGATTAGTGATCAAGTTTGTCACTTTCATCTCATAACATGTTCTGTAGCTTTAAAAAAAATCCTTTCATTTCATGGTCTCGCCTCTTTCACTTCCCACGTCATTTTATCCCTCTGATGGCATTATGCTATCTCCTTATTTTTTCTCAGTGACTTTCATTAATATTACGATTCAGAATTTTTTTTGATATGATTAGCTTTTCGTAGTTGTGTTGCTTCTATGGTTGTTTAAATTATTGTTGGGCTGGTATCATATGGATTATCTCTATTTCACTCTCCTGTTACATGAGTCAGGTCCAGAAAAATGAAAAATAAAATTGTTTCCTTACAGTTTATTGTGCTTACATTTAAGTGTTAGTTGGGTGTAAATGGAGCTTGTAGCATCTTGTTTGGACTGTTATACTTACTGTTTCAATTAGTTTTCTGGTTCTTTCATTGTTTGTTTAAATTATGATTAGTTTGCGACTGCAAGGATGCAAAACTCTCTGTTCAATAACCTTTGTGCCTCTTCCGTGTAATTGTTTAAGTTATAGTATGACATTCATAATTATTTTCATTGCACTTCGTTACTTGCTCAAATTTCTTAGCAACACCATGTAGTTAGGATCACTATGGTTAAGTTTCTTTATTAGTTTTAAGCAATCATATTTTATTACTTTAAAAATATTGTTCACTGTGTTTTGGATTTTTTACATGATGATAACTAGATCGTTAATTTGACTTGATATTATTCAAATTGAGGTTCTTATTTTACTCTTTTATTTTCCTCCTTTTGCATGAACACGCTCTCCATGAATGAATCCAATGGACTCCCCTCTCTTGCATTTATCTCTTCTTGAGTCAACCTTCTTCGGAGTCGTGAAAGGGAGCTAATATTAGTTGGTTAGACATCCAAAAATGCAGCAGCAGCAGTAGCCTAAATGGCTAAAAGAATAGCATTTTTATCGTACTCAAAAAGTCCAAAAATTACACTCATTGAGGCAGAGTTACAATAACCTCAAAAGGCTAAAAATGAGAAGCAAATTTGGGTTAAAATGCCTAATTAATGAAGCAGTAGCAGCAGCCTTAGAAAGGCTAATTTTTTTTTGAAAGTTTTGGACTTTCAAAAGTCCAAGCTAAACAGCGGCATCAACCTGAAAGGCTGGGACTTGGGGGTGAAATAAAATTTCAGCAGCCCCCTCGTTTTCTTATTCTCTTATTTGCCTTGTTATTAGTATATTTTCTTAATTATATTTGATTGTGAAAAACTAACAACTTTTAAATTCTCTTCTTGACTTAGATAAAATCCCCACGGAGCTCCTCGAGTTTAGTTTATCAAATCTTTCTTTTGTATCTTACAATTGGTGGCATTTCAAATTTTCATTTATTCTTCAAACCCTTTTTAAGTTTGATAATTTAAGCCTATAGAATGACTTGAGAACATTTTGTGTTCTTTCATAGTTGTTAAAAAGCTTTGAATCCATGTTTTGAGTTTGAATTAACAATTTAATTCAAATTTTTGAGCACATTGAAATTTTTAAGTTTCTTAAAAAAATATTTAAAAAAATAAATTTGTCTTATAATTTAACTTAAGACTTTGTATGAATGACTTAAGGTTTCTATATCCTTTCATAGTTGTTAAACAAAGTTCCTTAATCCATGTTTAGGAGTTTTGAATTATTCATGTTGGTTCAAAACTTGAACATGGATAAAAGTTTTGAGTTAGGCAATTTGAGCTTTAAGACTAACTTGAGAATTATTTAATATCCTTTCATAATTAGTATTTAGCTTTCAAATCCACGCTTAAGTTATTGTGTTGATTTTTCAACTCTAAACCTTGACCTCAAATAAAATGTTAAGTTAAAGTTTTATTTTACAGTATAGCATTTGACTTAGTTCATACTTGGAATAAGATGAGTGTACAAGTGTCAAAAGAATTTAGTTATTTTAAAACAAGATTTTTTACAAGTAATCTAAGTTTTCTTTATAAAATTAGCCAAATATTCAAATCTGTCGGTAAACCGCGTGTTTGTGGATTCTCTAAGATGCCTAAACCCTTCCTTAGAGGATTATTTGAACATTTACCCAAAACTCTGGTTTATTTAAATGTTTTTTCTATAAAAAATTCATTTCAAATGGTTTCCTTAATTTTTACCTAAATATTAAGTTGCGACTCCCAAATTACAAATTATCCAAAAAAACTTTAACACAAATTGCCAAAGTTGCGAAATCGGCTTCGAAACGTTTCATTTTTTGAAATTGGGTCGTAAGATTTAGTTGTTTTCTTTTTAAATGTTGGGCTAACTGTGGGTTGGGCCATGCTCGCGCAAGTGTAAGGATATGTCATTTGTTTTAATTTTTTTAATAAAACACGAAATTAGCCTAAAGGGGTATCTTTATTTACTTTCAAAATTTGTAGCACAAATAACATGGGGTTTCTGTTTGCTTTCATACGTGTCTTTTAACATGCCTTTCGAGTTTTAACACATGTACCATGTATTTTCTTTGTCTGCTTCTAGAGTTTTCAACACTAATAATTTAGGGTCTCTTTGTCTGCTATCAAATTTTTTAATACAAGGAATGTGAGGTTTTTGTTTGCTTTTGAAGTTTTAACACAAAAAATTTGGCTCTTTGCTTGCTTTCGGAGTTCTTAACACAAATAATGTGAGTTCACTTTATCTGCTTCTTTAGTCTAACATTGATAATGTGGGGGCTCTTTTTCTGCTTTAGGTATTATTAACACAAAAACGTGGGGTCTATCTAGTTTTGTAAAACAGTTGATCTTCATTAGCTTACGGTTTAACGTTTCAGATTCAACTGTTTAGTTGTTGTAAAATGGAAACATTAAATTTGCAAGTTTTCAAAAAATAGAATTTGTAGAATAAATTGTATTGAGTATCATTACATTTTAGCATTTGATATAATACTAATTTTCTACACGTGCGTTGAACATGAATGCCTAATAATATAATATACAATATTATAAAACAAATTTCGTTTGAGTAAATATTTTACACATATGAAGAAATAAAGTACAAGTTTTAATGAAAGATCATGGTGGATTATCGTATTGTTACTCATTTGTTGAGGTCAAAATTATTGTATTTTTTCCGAATCTACAAGGATGAATTTTACACTTACACCCTTTGTAAAATAAAATTCTTTTTCATTTTATAGAAAATACACAAAAATTGTTGAACTGTCAAAGGTGGATAGTTTGAAATTTTGAAAGTGGGAGGGGGGGGTTCTAGTGTGTCAAAAAAAAACTCAAAGTACTTTTTTTATTAAAAACTACTCCAATTTATTTATTTATATAATATTATGTATCGTTAAAAATTAAAGTGACCACATCAGTATTAGCATTATTCTAGTCTAAAGAATTGAATGATGGCTTTTTAAGCCAAGCAAGTTCTTTCTCTATCTACTTTTGTAATCATTAACACAAATATAATGTGGGATCTCTATGTCAAATATAATGTGGGATCTCTATGTCAGCTTCCGTAGTTTCTAAAATAAATAATGTGACTCTTTGCTTACTTTTGAAATTTTTAACACAAATAGCATGTGTTTTCTTAGTTTGATTCTAGAGTTTCTAATACTGACAATATGAGTACTATTTATCTGCTTTTGATTTCTTAGTACAAATAAAATGGTCGGGCTCTTCGTTCTGCTTGTAAACTTTTTAACACAAATGATGTGGCTCTGTACTTGCTTTTGATTAATACAAATAATACGGGTTCTCTTTGTCTGCTTTCGAAGCTTCTAACACTGATAATGTGGGGTTTCTTCTTTCAGAGTTTTTAATACAAAAAACGTGGGGTATATCTGATTCTAAAAAAAGATGACATTCATTAAGATTTAGGCTCGGAGTTTGTATTTTCTCATGTTTAGTTGTTGCAAAAAAAAAAGGGAAAATGCACAAGTACCCCCTCAACCTATGCCCGAAAATTCAGAGACACACTTATACTATACTAAGGACCTATTACCCATAAACATATTTTATAAATATTTTTCTATCCCTTTACGGCCTACGTGACACTATCTTTTGGGCCTAACGCGTGTTGACCTTGTTTGTCAAGCTAGTGCCAGGTAGGCCAAAAGAGGGTAGAAAATTATTTATAAAATAAATTCAGGGTGTAAAAGGACCTTAGTATAACTGTGACTCTGAGATATCATGCATAAGTTGTGGGGGGGGGGGGGGNGGGGGAGGTACTTATGCATTTTATAAGATTTGTATGTTTTTTTACAAAATATATCTCGAAAATTTAATTGTATAGAATATTTTTATATTTAAGCATTTAATATATTACTAGTTCTGAGCAACCGGACTTCTCCACCAGAAACTTCCAATCTGGAGCTCATTCCCGGTGCATGAATTGAAGGTGCATTTTGCACATGTATGCATAATAATGTAATGCACATTTTTATAAATAATATCAATATTATTACATACAGTACTTTTGATTAAATTTTTTTATATATATGAAGAAATAAAATATAAATTTAAATAATGGCCAATGTGGATTATTGTATGGTTATCTAAACCTCGAGGATTAATAAAGTTCTCGTTCCGATTTTATTCAATTTATAGATAGTACAATAAAATTCCTAAAATGTCAAAATTTGGTAGTTTGTGTTTTTAGGTGTTGTGGTTGTGGTTGTGGTGAAAGTACGGGTGTAGTGTGGTGGTGGTGGTGGGGTTCTAGTTTCTTTTTAAAAATAACTCCAAGTTTTTTTCGGCTAAACAACTAATTATATTCCCTACATTTTATAATACTATGAATCATTACAAACATAGGTGGTCGCATTAATACTAGCACGAGACTATTTTGGCTAAAAGAATTAAAATACCAAATTACATAACAACTTTTTAAGACTAGTAAAAATAATGCTTCTTTGTGTGTTTTGAAATTTTTAACACAAATTATGTGGGGTCTCTTTGTCTGCTTTCGGAATATTTCGCTCAAATAATATGGGGTTTTTCTGCTTTCGAAGTGTCTAGTACAATTAATGTTGCTCTAACTTGCTTTCAGAATTTTTAACAAAAAAATTGTGGGTTCTCTTTATCTGCTTTCGAAATTTCTAACACTATTTACATGGAATCGGGTGTCTTTGTCAAGTTCTGGAGTTTTTAACACAATTATTAGGTCTTTCTCTGCTTCTAAAGTTTTTAACACAAATAATGTAGTTGTTTGCTTGTTTTTTATTATAAAGAATGTTCAGAATATTATAATAATAAGAAGAAGGCAAGAAGTATAAGATAGAGGAGAGAATTTTTCTTATTCAAGTGTGTCTTCCAAATGGTGAGTGATTCTCTATTTTTAGTGGTGAGATATCACTCCAAAAGTCATCTAATATATATATACATAATTATTTGAAAGATCTTATACAATGGATTTATAACACTCCCCCTTGGATATCCATAGATTTTATACCTCGTTAAAACCTTACTAGGAAAAAGCCAGTGGAAAAAAGTCCAGTGAAGGAAAAAGAGTACACACATCTCATAATACGCTTTGAATGTTGCCTCGTTAAAAACCATATCACGAAAACCCAACTTGGGACAAAATCTTAGCTAAGGAAAAGAGTACAATGCGTATTTTACTCCCCCTAATGAAAACTTCACTAGATATCTCGGAGACGGCGCATTCCAATCTGGTGTCTCAACTTCTCAAACGTTGATGTTGGCAATGAATGAATAAATCAGCATGATTATCATTTGATTGGATTTTTTGAACTTTTATCTCACCATTTTGTTGAAGATCATGCGTGAAAAAGAACTTTGGTGAAATATGCTTTGCCCGGTCTCCTTTGATGTATTTTCCTTTCAATTGAGCTATAAATGCAACATTATCTTCGTACATTGTGGTTGGTTTATTCTTTTTCAAAGAAAAACCACACATTTCTTGAATATGGTGGGTCATTGATCTCAACCAGACGCACTCTCTACTTGCTTCATGGATGACTATTATTTCTGCAGTGATTTGAAGAACTGGCTACCAACGTTTGCTTCATTGATCGCCAACATATTTTTGTGTCTCCACATGTAAAAAAATATCCTATTTGTGATCGATCTTTATGCAGATTAGATAAGTACCCCGCATCTGCGTAACCAATTAGTTCAAACTTGGATTAATTGGAATAAAATAAACCCATGTCCATGGTCCCCCAAAGATATCGAAGTATGTGTTTAACACCATCCAAACATCTTTTTGTTGGGGAGGAACTGAATCTTGCCAATAGACTTACTGCAAAACAGATATTTGGTCGAGTATTGTTAGCAAGGTACATTAGTGCCCGGACTGCACTAAGGTAAGGAGTTTCATCACCAAAAAGCTATTCATCCTTCTATTGAGGTCGAAATGGATCTGTAGATGTCAAACAATCTTACCACCATTAGAGTACTCAATGGATGTGAGTTATCCATGTAAAAACGCTTTAATATCTTTTCTGTGTACGTTGATTGATGAACAAGTATTTCATTTGACAAATTCTCAATCTATAGACCAAGAAAACATTGTCTTGTCGAGATCTTTCATTTCAATTTCTCTTTTCAGATACTCAACAAATTCTAAAAGCTCTTTACGAGTGCCAATGATGTTCAAATAATCAACATAAACAACTATTATACAAATTCAGATTCCGAGCATTTAATAAAAATGCAGGAACAAATTGGATAATTTTTGTACCCTTTCGTTAACAAATATTCACTCAGATGATTGTACCACATCCTCCTTGACTGTTTCAATCCACACAACGATTTCTGAAGCTTTATTGAACAAGTCTCTCTTGAGTCTTTGTATGCTTCAGGCATTCTGAATGCTTCAGGAATTTTCATGAAAATATTGTGGTCTAATGAGCAATATAGATAGGCTGTGACAACATCCAAAACACACATTTCAAGCTTTTCATGAACTGCCAAATTTATGAGATATCTGAAGGTGATTGAATTTACCACAGGAGAATATGTCTCCATATAATCAATGCCAGGTCTTTGAGAAAAACCTTGAGCAATGACTCGGGCTTTATATCTCACGACTACACCTTTCTTATTTCTTTTTCGTACAAATAACCATTTGTACCCCACTAGCTTGATACATTCAGGTGTTTGGATTATTGGTCCAAAAACTTCACGTTTTTCTAGTAAAGTCAATTCTGGTTGAATTGCATCTTTTCATTTTGGCCAATCATTTCTCTATCTACATTCGTGAACAAATTTTGGCTCAAAATCTTCATCTTGTTCCATTATGTCAATAGCAACATTATAGGCAAATATGTTGTCAATCACAACATTATTTCGGTTCCACAACTTTCTCGTCAAGACAGAATTCATGAAATTTCATTATTTTCAGAAGTTTGAACCTCCTCAGATAATTCATCATTTGTTATGACTTGGGTCTCATCTTGATAAATTTCTTTCAACCCATGATCATCTTAATCATTTATTCCTTTTCTCTTTCGAGGATTTTTATCCTTGGTACAAATTGGTCTACCACGCTTCAAATTTGGTATAGAGTCATTTGCCTTAACAATTTTTCCCCTTGGGATATCAACTCGAACTGGAGCATTAACAGCTGGAATATGTGATTTAGTAATCCTTGGAAGATTAGTAAATGCATGTAGCAACTGATTTGCAATAATCTGCAAATAAATTATTCACTGAACTTCTTGCTCACATTGATTTGTTCGAGGATCTAGATGAGATAGAGATGATGAATTATAATCTATCTCTTTTCCCAACGACTTATGTTCTCCCCTTAATGTTGGGTATACTGATTCATCAAAATGACAATCAGCAAATCTTGCCTTAAATAAATTTCTAGTTATAGGCTCCAAATTTTTTATGATTGAAGGAGATTCATACCCAACATATATTCCCAGCCTTCTTTGGGGACCCATCTTTGTGCGTCCGCACACCCAAAAATTTTAAGATTATAAATGTTTTTCTCTTGACAAAAAGCCAATTGTAATTGGTAGAATTCATGATAATTGGTCGGCCTTACGCGCAAAAGTGTTGCTGCATGCAAAATAGCAAGCCCCTACATAGACACAGATAACTTGTTCTCATTAGCAATGGTCTAGCTATCAATTGTAGATGTTTAATCAATGATTCTGCTAGACCATTCTGAGTGTGAACATGAGCAACTAGATGTTCAACTGTTATACCAGTAAACATACAATAATCATTAAATGCCTGAGATGTAAACTCACCAGCATTATCTAGACGGATTGTCTTTATTGTTTAGTCTGGAAATTGTGCTTTCAATCTTATTACTTGAGCCAACAATATCGCAAAAGTCATGTTGCGAGTTGATAATAAGCACAAATGTGATCATCTTGTAGAAGCATCTATCAAGACCATATAATATTTAAAGGGTCCACATGCAGGTTGAATTGGTCCACGTATATCACCTTGTATACGTTCCAGAAACGCAGGGGATTCAATTCCAACCTTAACTGTTGATGGTTTATGATCAGCTTTCCTTGATTACAAGCAGCACAAGAGAATTCCTTTGATTGAAGGATATTTGGGCTCTTTTCAGGTGTACCAATGTGAATTCTCAATGATTTTGGCATCATATTAGATCCGGGATGGCCCAACCGGTCATGCCAAATGATAAAATCATTAAAATTAGTAAACCTTTTGTTTACTACGGCATGTGATTCAAATGTACTTATACTTGTATAGTACAACCCAAGAGAAAATGCAGGTAATTTTTCATGCACAATTTTCTTCTCTACATTAATTGTAGTAATGTAAAGGTATTCAACCTTTCCTTCATTAGTCGTTTTCACATGATAGCCATTTTGGAGAACACCTTTGAAACTTAATAAGTTTCTTTGAGATTTACTACAATATAATGCACTATCAATGCTTAATATTGTCCCTCCAGGTAGTAATAAGGAAGTTCTTCTAGAGCCCTCAACTAATTTTTTACTACCTGATATTTTGTTGACATATGCCGTTTTCATAACCAAATTAGAAAAGTATTTATTTTCTTTTAATATTGTATGTGTTGTAGCATTATCAAGAAGGCATACATCTCCATTACTCATGTTGATCAAACTGACAACTAGGGATTTCTATTAATTTTCATTAAAATAAAAATACATTAAAAGAACTACGAAACAAAACTAATAACAGAAATTTAAATACTTCAACATGAAGAACATGATAACTAAAAAGCACATAAGTAAAATATTAACATACTTCATTCCCCAACTAAAAGATCAAACATCAGTTTCGATCTCCAAAGAAGTCATCAACTTCCATATGAGTAATGTCACCAAGGCTATCAAAAACATCATCCTTTAAATCAAAATTTGCTTCAATATCCTTATCATATTTCTAAGATGTTCCCGGCTTTTCATCATCTTTAAGAGTCATATGTGACTCAGCTCGAGCATTGGAAAAGGAAGCACCACTTTTATTTCCTTTCTTTTAAAGGAATTTTGGTAGAGCTTAACAAAAGTCTCATGTGTGAGACATTCATTCTTCCAATGGCCTGTCATGCCACAACGATGATAATTACTTTTTGACGGGTTATTTTGAGAACTCATGTTGTTCTCCCTTTTATTATGACCACCACCTCAACGATTGGTGTATCACCTCTTTTTCTTTGCCACGTCCCCGTGTATTATTATAGCCCCGATGATCATATCTTTTTACTTCAGATTGATCACGTGCTTCCACCACATTTGCTTCCGGTAGTGGAGCAGTTCCAGTGGGACGAGCTTCTTGATTATTCATTAAATAACATTATGTTGCTCAGCCACCAGGAAACATGCGATCATTCAGAGTAATAATGAAAAACCCTTTTCACAATATTGCTGCTGCAATATTACATTTGAGGCATGGAAAGTAGTAAGTGTCTTTTCCAACATTTCCTCATCTTTTATAATCTCCGCACATAATTTCAATTGGGAGGTTATCCTGAATACAGAGAGTTATATTCAATTACGGTCTTAAAATCTTGAAACCATAAATGCATCCACTCATAACGAGCTCTTAGCAACACTGTTGCCTTTAGGTGGTCATATTTCCCATTTAAATTAGTCCATAATTCAAGTGGATCTTTTACCATCAGATATTAAATCTTCAGGACCTCATAAAGATGATGACGAAGGAAAATCATAGCCTTTGCCTTATCTTGGCTGGATGGTTTATTTCCCTGAGTAATGGTGGCATTAAGACCTTTAGCAGCTAAGTGAATCTCAACATTGAGTATCAATGAAAGATAATTCTTTCCAGAAATATCTAATGCCACAAACTCAAGTTTGGATAAATTTGACATAATGAGATTATGAGAGAATATGTGAATTAATAAAAATATTTATATAATACCTTTGCAAGTAGCAACTTAGTGCTGATAACGTATTATAAAGAAAGCTCAGAATATTATAATAATAAGAAGAACACAAGAAGTATAAGATAGACGAGAGAAATTTTCTTATTCAAGTGTGTCTTCCAAATGATGAGTGATTCTCTATTTATAGTATTGAGATATCACTCCAAAAGTCATCTAATTAATAGATACATAGTTCTCTTGGAAGTTCTTATCACCTTCGAAGCACCTATACATGAATCCAATTAATAGTGAATAAATCTAATGGATAATCCACATATATTATACAATAGATTTATAACATTTTTGAACTTTTTAACAATACTATATGTTTGTTTTTTTTTCTTTAAGACTTTTGAACACTGCGAACATGGGGTCACTTTATTTGATTTTGAAATATACTAACACAAAAATATGTTGGGTCTGTCTAATTCACAAAAATGATGATCTTAATTTAGCTTCTGAAATACTTTTTTGAATAATAAATTCCAAATCCAAAAATAGCTACTTAAATATTTCATCAAGGTAAAAAAATAAAATAATCAAGTGCGCATGGTTTTGTGAAGTTTCTTTATTTACTTTTAAAAATAAAATAAGCAATCACACTTATTTTTGCCCATTTTTTTTAGATTTATTTTAATTAAATATATTTAAAAGAATTTATTGTGGATGGTTGGTGTGGGAGAGACTTTTTTAATAAAAACATTTTTAAAATGATATTCTTGAACAAGGACAAATTTTTTATTTAAAAAGGATTTGAACTTTTTGAAAAATTTTCTTTATACCATTCCATGCCCTAAAGTAAAGGGCAGGAGAGAGGGCAAAAGAAGGAAAGTTGCTTGCCCGAAGGGGAAGGAAGAGGGGCTTTTCTTTGCTGGCCTTTTCATCGAAAGAAGTCTAGAATCATACAATTTGATATATAACGGTAAACAAATATATTTAGTAAAATAATTGGAGTATTAATTCTTTCATTTACCTAACGTATTTTAATTTCTTTCTACATGGACTCGACTTCTATGTCGTATTTTAAAGACTTTCTAAACGGACTCGACACCTATGTCAAATCCACTAAGGTGAATGCACGTGATAATAATAGAGCATATATTTCTAGGGATCCACATGGATTGATCAATGGTCTGCACCAATCCAATCTCATAGTGTTACATTAAGTTATAACTTATAACTGATGAGATAAATTAATTTAACTGTCAAATATTCTTAAGAATTTGAGTTTAAATTTGTTAGGCCGTTGGGACAACACTCAGAAAGGCTCAATCGATCATATTTTAATTTTTTCCCCATTTTTTTCCTTTTTAAAAAAATGTTAAAAACTAACCTGCGCCACATTCTTAATCACCCAATTACATTTTAAAAATATATAAGTAGCTACCCTTTCTTCACTTCTCTCTTAAAATGCTATGAATTGTGAGTTCACAATTTTTTTATTTTATTAGATTGAATTTTCAATGTTTACATGGATTAACTTCCTATCAGTTTAAGACGAGCAAAAACAAGTCTCATGTGACGATATTTAAGAAATTAAATGACGATATGATTCAATGTCTACAATGTGATAAAACACATAAGCATAAATTCACATCGGACTATAGTGAGGATGTTATTTTTTATCATGCGCTCTTGCTTAAGCATAATCATTCAGTTTCAAATGCAAATCTTTCTTAAATTTTAAAGTTTGAATTAGTTAATGTAAAATGGAAATTTTAGATTCTCAAGTTTTAAAAAAATAGAAATTTCAAAATTAATTGCATTGAATATTAGTATTTAATATATTACTATCTCTTCACATGTGTTGTACATGTATGGCGTAATAATGTAATACATATTTTTAATAATAGTATCAACATTATGTAACCACATAACCCAAAAGGCAGCATTGATAAAATGAGGCATACACCAAACATGGAACTATTGGAATTGATGAAGTTTTTATTTTTGAAATTGAAACTGCTGGAATCGTTAAAGTTTTTTTAATTGAAAATTGAATTTTCTACTAGAAATGATAATGTTTTTAATTAATTATTATTGGGTTGTCTGTGTTTATAGCCTCCACATCTTCAGGAACCAATTTAGCTGGAAAATCTTCTCTTAGAATTTGAATTTTTAATTCGATTTTGTTAGAGTTACACTCGGAGAGTTCAAATACAAGACCATCCCCCTCTTTTAGATTGTTATCATCCGCAAAAAAATTAGCATCCAGTACTAAATTTGTATCTAGTTTTGGCTCCACCATAAAACAAGTTCCACTTCTTTCCACCATAAGTAATTAGGGACTAGGGCTCCAACAAAAGGAAGCTCTTTGTTTATTTTCTTCGGTAAATACTGTCAAACATTAAAAAAATTTAGCAAAATAAAAGTTAAGAATCAAAAAAACCCAAAGTGTCATATATATATATATATATA